>NC_053024.1:743995707-744055564 GCF_003073215.2 Triticum urartu
TATCAAAGGGCTCTCTCTGTTTTGGCATTATAGGTAAACGTACTTGTCAAGTAAATTGCTTGCCATGAGATGTTCTTAACAAGAGAAGACAATACAACCGTAGGAGCCAACACTTAGTGTCTTTCTTGATCACTCACTATAGAACATAACCAAGTCGACTAGGATATTATAAAAATAAAATAAGTAATGGTCATGGCCTCCCTGCCATGGCTACCTACCTATAATAGTAGGAGCCAACTCTTGGTGTCTTTCTTGATCACACACTATAGAACAGTTACTTTGTGAAGTTGCTCTGGTCACTGATTCTTTAATTTGTAGTCTATGGATTTAAATCTCTGATTTTGAAGTTTTGTTGGTATATGGACATCAGATTCCGTGTCATGGAATGGATGGATGATGGTGAGCGAGCAATGGATCTCGCTGAATACGCCTTGCCGGTCTAGAGAGTGTTGGGCTTGGAAGCGGGGACACCCAGATGTGCGAGGAGGTGGCCCTATTGGTTGAAGGCAGGGCTCACTCGACGCATTTCGGCAAGCAATCAACATGCACGAGGAACCCTGTTGCCACTGGATGGACTAAAGGTCTGCATGAGGAACCCTGTGTCGGCGTGGAATGACCAGAATACTCGGGAGGCTATATACATGCTGAAATTAGTCCAACTGTGACAACCCCCTCCTCACTATGCTAGACCTTGCTTGAGAAATCTACCTTGATGTCATGATCCATATCAGAGGTATGCACATAAACCATACCTTGCTGGTTCCACTCAAGATCTATGCTAGTGCTAGTCATCAGTTTGCAGGGAGAAGAGATGCTTGCCTTGTTTGTGTGTATACAGGGCTGATAAGTTCATGCTACTGTTTACTATTTTACTGTTTGGTGATCCAGATTACATGGTAAAGAAGCTCCGCATCGTCAAGAGCATTAGCCTGACGCTTTGCATCCTCAACTACACGCTGTACGGGACTACCATGGCTGCGGGTGCGTATGATTTGGATCTGCAGTAAAAACTGGTTCTTTTGTTTGCATCTAGTCTTGACCATGAATGTATATTGTGATCCTTGATGCAGGCTGTCGGGTACCAATTATACCATGGTGATTTTCACGTCCACGGGTACTGCTTGCCAGCTGTTTGCTGGTCCAGATGACATGGTGGAGATGCTCAGCATCGACAAGGGCGTGATCCTGGAGCTCTGCACCCTCAGCTACAACAATAACGGAAGCACCGTGGCTAGGCTGCAGGTGTGTATGATTTGAATCCGTAGTAAAGATCGATTCTTTTGTTTGTCTCTAGTCTTGACCATGCATGCATCTTACGAAAGTGTGAGAGGACACAACTTTGCGCAGCAGGAGCTTGTTTGATCTATGGCGCAATCTTTCCTGAATATATGTGTTTCTACCGTTGGAATGTTAAATGTTACAATGGTGAAAATGTGAGAGGACACGACTGCGCATAGTGTTGATAATTATAGAGGATGTTTGCATTTCTGTTTGGGAAAATGGGCACTAGTGTGTAAGCATTTGAATTAAGCTGTGTTTCCCACCGAAGGATGGGGATTTCTTTAACTCTGGATGTGTAGTGATGCATGTCACAAGAACATGATGCTGCAAAGGTTTGACCTGTGCTGATGCTAGCAGCAAACATCGGCATTCAGTGGTTCTGAATAGTGTTCTTGTGGCTGATAATCTTGTGGTGGCTATATATCATCGGTATGGTGCATATGTAGGCTTTAGGTTTTGCTATAAAATGTTGGTCCTGTTGCGCAGGTCTTTTGGTCTTGTTAAATTTTAGAGATAGTGGAATTGGCAGAATACAGTGCATGCATAGTTATTGTTCGGTCCCATGTTGTGTTTTATCATGGCTTAGTTTTTCTTTGTTTTGGAAAACGCGTGCAGCGATGGGCACTGTCGGTGGTGCAACGATCTCCCCTGCCATGGTGACATGACAAGCTGGGAGATGGAGGTATGATGATGATGACGATGGTGTGATACCACTGGGTATCGATTAGCATTTTGTGCAACTGGGATCAATTACATCCCTAAAATAATCTTATTTCATTTTGTGCGATATTATTGAGTTTTTATAGCTAGCTAAAATGGGAGCAGTGCTATATGCCGAAATGAGATAGTTGATAAAAAAGAGAGGATATATAATAGCTTTGGAGTAGGCTTGGACTTGGACTGCCATTATAAATTATGGCGTGCTATTCAAAGCTCCCAGGCTGAGCCATTTATTGGATGATGAACTGAGTAGCAGCAGCATTTCTTTCCGTCGGTCCTCTATATAGTGACTGAGCTTTTCTTCTCCCACCTATTCAGGGCTATCATGCATAGAGGGAGGCAGAAAGGAGAGAATCTATGAAATGTGAACAACTATTTTATTTGCCCTTTGGTGATGAATGAATTCTGTTAGGTATCATCTTGTGTCGATGCAGCTTTGTTGGCGATGTTCCTCGATCTGCTCATGTTATGCATTTGCATAGGCTTGTTGGTGGCAAGCCGAGAAAGGACGGTTACTGATTTGGGTTGGCACGAGTGGGAAGGCGCCCAAGAGAGCAAAGATTCAGATTGGAAGAAGCACTATGTAAAATGAGCCGGACGTGCAAGTTGTGTTTAGGCTGGGTGGTATTGAACTTAGGAACCTGTCTGTGTTGAAAATTGATGACGTCATTTACTCGTTTTGTTCATGTATGCAT
Source organism: Triticum urartu (assembly GCF_003073215.2). Lineage (NCBI taxonomy): Eukaryota > Viridiplantae > Streptophyta > Magnoliopsida > Poales > Poaceae > Triticum > Triticum urartu. The sequence continues at coordinate 743,998,404 of NC_053024.1, forward strand.
TGCGACTGCGATTAATTTTTACATTAATCATTTTCATGAATCTCTCTTGAAGATTGTCTCACTAAATGAGAGAGTCACATGTTGAAACTGAATAGTATGCATGTTGTTTTGTAAACTGCCTAGTGTGTGTTTGTGAGATGTGCACGCACCCCTGGAAACTGTGTACCTTACTGATATAGGGTCAGAAGTTGCTAGCGTAGCAAAGCTGATCTAGGGTCTTGGCATTTTATTTGTTGTTGTTCCATTCACTGATGGATCATGGATGCCAAGACGCTGGAAGAAAAAGGAGGGAAAAAAAAGAACCCATCTTTTATCGAGATTCTGTGTATAGGCGTGTATGACGAGCAAAGTTGTTATGTTTCAAACACAGGAAATAAAAATTCTTGTTGGTCAATGTATATCATTTCTTTCATGAGACCGTACAATGGATAAAATCATGGTAGAAATGTCTGGCCAACGCAAAGTTCCTTCCTTGCGTAAATCAATGCTCTTTCACATCAGCATTTGCAATCAAATCATAGCGATTTACCTAGCTAAGAGAATGAAATTAGTTCTCTGGTCCAAATGAGCGAGGGAGAAAAGAAAAAGGAATAACAAGTGCCGTGTCGTCGACAGATAACCCAACTTGGGCCGGGGACAAATTGAAGGTGTTGAGTTGGTGCCGTCTGGGCCAGTCCAGCGTTGGTTGGGTTGCCAACGGCCCATGCACACACACCACACACCACACACCAGCCAGCGAGACTGCTTGCTCAGGAAGTGATTTAGTCCCATACCATATCGCTATTGGGGAGGGGCACGGGAACTAGAGCTAGAGCAGTAATTGGTACCTTGGTGGACGTAACCATGATTGACTTTGCTGTAATCGAGCTGCCGCAGCCACAGCCGCTTAATTGGCTGACGTCATTTAGTAGTAGCAGCAGGAACAACAGGAGCATCCACTTAATTGCATTAGCCAGCTAGCCAGCCAGGAACAGAGGGTCCGGATAGCTCCACGTCATCGATCCGTTCCCTCTCGCTACTACTAGGAAAAGGCCTACTAACGGCGACCTAATTTGGCCATTAATGGCGCAGTAGTGGTGCGCCATTAGTGCCACGCCATTAGTATATTTTACTAATGGCGCACCACTGGTGCGCCATTAGTATCTGGTATACTAATGGCGCACCTCAGATGCGCCATTAGTATATACAACAGTGCGCCATTAGTATGCCTCCCAGGGGGCCATGTATACCCAGGTGCTTTGGCATACTAATGGCGCACGACAACGAGATGCGCCATTAGTAAGTTCGGCATACTAATGGCGCACTGTCTAATGATGCGCCATTAGTATCCTTTGGCATACTAATGGCGCACTATGGTGTGATGCGCCATTAGTATGAATATTAGGTTTTTTTATTTTTTAATTTTCTGTTTTTTGCACAGGTTACAAAATGTATAATTGGACAAAATATAAACAGCACACATCAACAACAGATTCATCGAATACAATAGAAGATTAGTCTCTGAATACAATTCATCATTTTAGTCTCCGAATACAATTCATCATATTAGTCTCCGAATTGAAAAGACCGAACAAAGATAGAACATTATATTACAAGTCTCGAGACCGCGAGTTTGTCTTCACATTACAAGTCGATATCGATCATCTAAACTACCATCACATAGAAGAGAGCTGCGGTCATCACGATGAGCATCATCACGATGAAACTCGTCTTCATCCGGTTCCTCCAACGCTCCCTCCCCTCTCCCGCTAGATAGCGGGTGTATCTAGATTCGGCCTCGGCCCTAGTGGCGTACCCTTTGTAACTGTTACCGCTGAATCGGTGAACCTGTCTCCGACACTCCTCCCAGTCGTCGTAGACTCCGGGAACCTTACCCTTGTACACGACATACCACGGCATCGCTATGCAGTAGCCAAACGAAACGTTAGTACCAATTCACAGACAATACATAAGCAATATATAAGTATGCAACAGAACGATCGGAAGAGAAAAGCAAGACATTAATAGCATCGATTACATCTAAGTTGAACGACTCTCGAAACCAAAGAGACATACTACAAGTTCATTAAAGTTTAATTACAACATGAGCCAATCGATGTTTCAGAACTAGACACAGCATCACTGCTTTCGACTCGACTCAAGGGACCGGAGCGTGGATGAAGCCGCCGTCTATCGTGGGAGTCATGAAAGAACGGGCTTGTCAGCCTGCATTTGTAGGATTGTGTCGATGTCACTGTTGGACGGTTGATTTCTGAGGTAGAACTGCCCCGAGGTACGAAGGACATCTTGATGGATGATTTCCGCAAACTCCGACTGGATGCGAAAGAATTCTTGTCTGATGTCCGCGTCCTGGATTGCCGACACGCTCGCGGCCCAATCTTTGAGTCTACTCGGTAGCAGAAGGTGATGATGGTCCCGTACGATCGCCCGCATGTGATGGATGGCGTAGTAGGCACCCTTCTGACCGCCAGGTGGCTGCTTGACGCAGCAGAACGTCGTATTGTGGGAGAACACGTGCTTGCCGTACTTACGAATAGGCCTGGTGAAGGTGCCTCCAGATTTGACGTAGCCGGGGAGAACATCATCAAGAACCTTCTTGACATTTGTGTAGTCTACGTTCGACTGACGGTCCGGGTCGAAATACGTGGCCATGGAATATTTGGGGCTTAGGAGGATGAGCGTGCAATGTGTCGCTCAACAAACACGGAATGTTAGAAAGAAGAAATATCGATCTAAGATCGATAGTTCTTAGGGGAGGACTTACTAATGTAAATGATTTACATCTGAGGCGAGAATAATTGAGGCGTCCATCGCTCGCGAAATAGTATAGTTCTACAGTGAAAGTTGTGTGCGTAAAGTTCACCCTCCTTTCTTTTGAGGTGATGTGCAACCAGATAGTGTACTAGTTCGAGGTAATGTGCACTCTATCGATTCTTGCGGAGATTGCAATTTGAATGTTTTGAACTTCACTTCACTTCAACTGACTTTCTGGCATTGCCCAAATTCAAGCATATTGCATGCATGTCATGCATCATTATTGTTGCATTGATGTGTGCTCTCCCTCTCTGTTGCCGTATTCGTCCCTAGCCGATTGACACGCAAGTATTCTGTGGCAATGAGTGTCTCGCTCGGATGACACCGTGAAGATCGGACCTATTCCATAGATGTTCTCTGTCAGAGTTTGCACGCAGGAAACTACCTCTGTGTTTTTCTTGCCGAGATACAATTGATCACGTGCTCTTCCGTCCTGCCTCTTATACTCTATACGGCGAAATGCATATAGATTAGCCTATGATTCAACCTGTTACATTTGTCGTGAGTTGAACCCTTTCTTCATGACGAGTCGTGCACATAGTGATGTGTGATGAGAATCAGACTCGCAGCTGGGTAGTAGGAAGTGTCTAGACCCTTGGCGTGTGTGCTAGTTCATTCTAAATCCGCGATGTTTGTCGATGCTGTATTGCGTTAGAGCTTGCGGTCCCGTGATTGCATGCAGGGTGAATTTGCAAACTATGGAAGCTCTGCGTGCCCGTCGTGAGACACTCGTTTGGACGTGCTGGAGCAAACTGTCCGTGGATGACCCTGTCTGTGTAACTGCTCCTCGGATGACGCGTCCTGCTCCGAGGAGTCAAGTGGTCGCTGTCAGTTGCGAGTATGTCTCTCCTATCGAGACCTCGCTTCGCAGGACATCTGAGGTTTCTGTGTTATAGTCATCTCATGTACTCTCGGTAAGCTACTCGCGACACATTCCTACGGTCTCCGCGCGCATGCACTCCTCGAGACTCCATCTGCATTGATTGTGAGAGAGTCATACTGCTCTGTCTCACTTGGTCACGGATACTTACGCGGTGCTGAGCCTCTGCTGTGCTCCGTTTTACCTTAGGTTGTGGTCTTTCGTGTGTCTACGTGCGGGCTCCGTTTTATCATGGGCGGTCATGGTGGGACAGAGTATGAGTGACTCCATAGGCGGGTGTCTTTGAGTGTGTTGGCTGTAGTTAGTATTGTGGCCACCTGCGCCTATTGGCTTGTGACGGCTGCGGTAAAAGTCGCCAGTCGTGCGACGTCTCTCTGAGAGTGGCTGAGGCCGTCGCAGTGATAGCGCCGGTGCAACTTCGTCTCCTTCTCGCGCTCGAACCCAATACGCGTAAACCTGCTAGAGCTGGTGGTTAGTTCAGGCAGTGGCCGACTCTCGGCGTAACAGATTCGTCATTGAGTCGGCGTCTGACGAGCGATCTTTATGTCTGAGATGGTAGCATTGGTGGGTGAGTTATTGGCGAGAAGACGTGATGTGAAGGAGCCCCTATACAGCAACGTCTCGAGCCACTCTATGTACCCTTATGTATTCGGTCCGGATTCGTCATTCGGACTATGGGATACGGCTTGGAGTCTCGTGTCGCAATAGACATGTATCTCGTACGACATCGTGCACTCTCGGTTCTACTCTCTGAAAATCCTGTTCCGCGTCCATGAGACATGTATTGGCCGTGATGCTCTAGTTGATGGCCTCTCATTAGGAGTAGATACGAGCGCGCGTCGTGTCCCGCTGGTGTTTCGCGATATGTTGGACATGCGTGAATCATGTGGACTTTGGCGCGCTCCGCGCGCACCCAAAGTACTTGCCGTACTTAACTTGCAGCATAGCCACTGAGTAAAGCTGGTTGTTGCAGTCAAAATAGGAATTAGAATAATCGATCATATGCCCAACCGTGGTCCCCCCGTTTTTCATTCCCGATATCCTCGGCAACCTGAGTAGATTACGGCGGTTTTGCCATCCTTCGGGCCAGCATGAGTGGTTCTTGGGTGGTGTCCCCCGCCCCCAAACGAATCTGGCTCTTCGGCCAAAGCAGGGGCCAGCTCAGGCAGGCGCTGAGGGTCATCACGTCATCATCGTCGGCCCCGACGGGTCGAATCGGAGGTAACAACTCGTCGCAGCCTGGCAGCACCCGAACCAGTTGAACCCTAAACAAGTTGGGTGGCATCTGGGTACCGTGGAACAAGGGGTTGCCCGGTTGAACGATTTTGCCCTTGGCGACATCGACCAACTCGTTGTTCACGAAGTGCAGGAGAGTGCACGGAACATCGGCGGCGCCCTGCGAAAACATGTAGGGCGTCAGGGATGCCCAGTCAAAGGCAAGGAGATGAAGTCCTCGGCCGAGAGAGGCTTAATTAGTTTACCGTGATGATGGCGTCGAGCTCGGCTAATGTCGAGGCACGCCAACGGCGGGCGTGCAGTTGACGGAGGGGCCGCTTGCTGCTGCCGAGAGAGTCCGGCCGGTAAATCAATGTTGAATATCTTCGATCCCTCTGAGCCTATGAATAGAATATGAGTGTTGAGTCTCTGGTGTGTCTGCTCATTATTGTAATTGTCGATACTCTCTATTTTCTCTCAAGAGCTCTGGGCCCGACACCTGGTTCTCAACGCTGCGTGGTCCCCTCTTTTATGCGTGGGCAGGATGTACGGAGTGTGTGTGGCTTCATGAGCGACTCGTTGCTCCTTGACAGGATGTTCTCCTCGGTGTCCTGCTAGCCGCACCTCTGCTTCGCCGGGACACTAGGATCTAGCGCCGGGCCGGGTGACATTACATCTCCGTTCTCTCCTGGTGCGGTTCCGTGGCCCTGTCGATGGACCTCTCAATGACCCTCCGGTGCCGTCCGAAGTCGCCTCCAGATCCTCCTCCTCCGCCACCCTCGGGTTCTGCGTTTCTGCGGCATTGCTCGTTATGACAGGCTCAGAGGACTAATTCAACCCGGGTGGTCGCAGCTGCTCCTGGTCTGCGACATGCTCGATGTTGGTCCTGTATTCCTCTTCCAGTTATCAAGTGCTAGACTAATCCCCGCTAGTGTATCAAGGTGAGGTTCACATAGGCTAGTATCGTTCGCGGTCCGGTGTTCGCCTTCGAGTTGTTGATATCCATCTTGCCTCGTGTGTCTCTGGATGCTAGGGCATGTCATATACGTGAGCAAAAGGCGCAACCCATTGACAATCTGCGCGGGATATCCCGCGCCCACTGTTTCCGGCGACACCGTTTGGGAATACCGGTGCGTTAGCGAAGTTAGTAATGACCGTCCACTGGCTATGAGTGTTACGGCCCTGGGAATTTTTACCAAGATACTCGTGGTCGTTTTTCTCCTTTCGCCACAGTATTATAGATATGTACGACCATTTTGTCGACAAGCCTGTATAGTCTCTGCGGGGTCGCACACGGCTATGTTGCCGTGACGGAACGGACCATGCCGAGACCCGCGGACCCGGGGCTGTCACTGCTTGAGGCGTTACCTGCTCCTATAGCCATGAGCCTTCTCTCATTCGATCCTAGTGATGCCGCGGCAGCCTCATGGCAGAAGCGTGGAGCTTTTGTGAAGTCGAGTGTGTGTCACCGGTTGCTCTTAGTCGACCCCCGCGCTAACTGCTTTCAGTCAGCCGGGTTCTGATCCGACCAGACTGACGAACTCGCGCGGGCAGGCAGCCTACTACGAGGGTGAAGGAGGTGCGGACCCTTAGAGAATTTGGCTTCATTAATTAGAATGCAGACCATATGAAGCTAATACGACGTGGGTGTATTCCTTACCAGAACCGGAAGGCCGCACGACCGCGCTCTGGTCTTTCGCTTTCCCTCGTAAGTACATAGGCTCCGCTCGTGTGTGTTCGCCCGTGCAGCGTGCTCTCCTTAGGACCACGACGCCGCTTGCTGCGGCGGCTGGGCCGCACAGGGAGTTGGCGCGCTCGCTCCTGGGTTGTCACCGTTATTATCGCAGTATGGGTGCAGGCGAGCTGGTAGGCGCGGTCTGATCGATGCTGCTCGAGCGCCTCGCGCTCCGCGGGCCTCTCTCTTCCTTCCTCCGGCGGGTAAGCTTTCTCGCCTCAGGCGCTATGGTTCGTGTGCTCCAAAGATCTCTACTCGAAGTATTCATGCTTATTTAGTCTCTTCGCCTGGTGGTGTGATATGGGCACTCCAAAGCTGTACTGTTTTTCCCCTATATATGTTTCTATTGGACTACCCGCATTTCTTCTACTTACTCTCTCGGGGATCGCGAGGCCCTATTTGTTCTCTCTCTGGTGCTATTCTGTGTTTTCAAATACAAGGAAGCTAATCTAAATGATGACGTTCAGCGCGTGTTGATACTCTTGGTGTGACGGTTGTATTTTGGAAGGGATGTTCTTATCCAGGTGGATATCTTTCCGTTGGTCTGTCTCAAGGGTAAAGCATACTCTTGGACCTTTGCAGCCTCGCGATGTCTTGTCTTCAAGGGCGCGCCTTTAGCCTCTCTGTTCGACGATCTGACCAGCGGCCCTCGTGGGGTGTCCACTTCGTTTTGGCGCCAGTTCGACTTGATTCATCTTCTTTATCTCCCTTATGAGGGCTTTTTTCAATACATAGTGAGTGTCGCGACACTTTGTAACCTTAAAAACTTTTGGACAGTACGCGAATAGAGTCTGTCGTGAGAGTGTGGCGAAATTCCCTTCGCCGCGATACAGGCGTCATGTGGCCCTCGAACGTGGCTCCGGAGTGCTAACCGTTCCGACCCTGCTATGGAATCGGTTGGACTCGCGTCCTGGTCTCGCGTAGCAATTCGTCACCCGGTCATCCTGATAGATCTTGGGAATACGCCTGTGATCTTTTATTCACCCTCGCGGTGGTCGGGGTGACCGTTGGGTAATTCCCGTTGGATTCACTTTCAGTACTTCCTCCTTTGGTGCGTGATACCCAGTGAGCTTCAGTGGCTTCATGCTCTCTTTCTCTCTCTTGTGTCTTTCGTTCGCGATCTTGATGTATCGCGAGCTTTGCTATTATGTTGGATCTTATGATGTTTCTCCCCCTCTACTCTCTTGTGATGTGATTTCCTTTGAAGTTCTTATCGGATTGAGTCTTTAAGGATTTGAGAACACTTGATGTATGTCTTGCATGTGCTTATCTTGTGGTGACAATGGGATATCATCGTGATCCACTTGATGTATGTTTTGGTGATCAACTTGCGAGTTCCGTGACCTCGTGAACTTATGCATAGGGGTTGGCACACGTTTTCGTCTTGACTCTCCGGTAGAAACTTTGGGGCACTCTTTGAAGTTCTTGTGTTGGTTGAATAGATGAATCTGAGATTGTGTGATGCATATCGTATAATCATACCCACGGATACTTGAGGTGACATTGGAGTATCTAGGTGACATTAGGGTTTTGGTTGATTTGTGTCTTAAGGTGTTATTCTAGTACGAACTCTAGGATAGATTGAACGGAAAGAATAGCTTCGTGTATTTTACTACGGACTCTTGAATAGATCGATCAGAAAGGATAACTTTGAGGTGGTTGTCCATACCGTGTCTACAGTAGATCGTTGTGGGGATAGCGTTGTCTGGTCCTCATACCAATGATGATATTTGTTTCTTCTTCGTCTACTCTTGGACTTAGCTGCTGAGAAATGGGTACTATCTTTATTCTTGTATTATTTACGCGCTTGACCTAGTCCGCACAGCATACCAGCGGTTCGTTCAACACATGCCTCATCAAGTATTGTCTGGCGATGTTTTCTCTCCTCTACTCTTTCATCGTGTATAGCTTAGCATTCTCATAGTTTTGATTTACTGGTACAATATAACTAGATTTCGATTGATTGTCGGTCAAGTGACTACCAAGATTCTCTTGCCCTAATTCTAGAGGTGGCCTTAGTTACTCATGATCATTCTTCTTTATCTCACTCGTACTGTGCGCTCTCGTGTGGGCACACTAGAGACTGCTTGTGTTTTTGTAGTATGTGTGAGCAGTCTCGATGAATGCGAAGCCCATTAACTATATGATCGGACCCCTATGATGGATTGTCTTTGTTTCCTGACAACTATCTACAACTCCTATCTTTTCTGTGGAATCCAATCCTATGTGTTTCCCTCGTTAGAGCCAGTAGCCATAGGATGCCAACGACGTCAACAGCAAGTAGAGTGCCGTGAGGTCTACATCGAACTGGCTTGCTCTAATGTCGTCTGCCTGGGTTGACTCGTGTGCTTGAGGAGATGGAAGGTATATCTTTAGATCTTGCAATGCGAACTTTTAGTTCTGTTTATCAGCTAAGCTCTACGTTCTACTTATAGAAGAATAACTATCAGAAGAGTGGCCGCTCGAGGGGCTCCCTTCATCACTTTCCATATCCCTCTTTTCTCTGAGCTCTTTAGTGACAAAGCTGTTCTTATAAATTGTGCCCAGTAACCGTCTTATGAGGACTGAGAGACTATTCCCACAATTAGGTCCGCTCCAACCAACTGTTATTGTATGGGCTGGCGCTGATGAGGTGATGTCACATCGTCGATCTGTATATGAGATTGTGCGTTGAGCACATACGCCCATGATGCTAGTATGACGCCGACCACTCGCCGCGCGACGCACTCGGAGAGTGCTAATGCCGTCTGTGAACGGGCCATGATATTTTTGTCCCCAAGTTTGATTGAGCAAATTTCCGATCACTGTATGATAGCATGTCGCCTCCGCTACATCTTCCATGAGGAGAAGATTTACTGATATCGGTGATGGAACGGGGGTTGGAGCGTGTCCTTAGGACGTCCAACTGAATTTCCCCTCGATTTTCGCGAGGGTGTGAATTTTATTTATGATAATTATGAAATGGATTTGGAGAGGTCATGAGCTGTATTTAGTACTTACGTACGATCATACGTGTCTAGGTTCAAGGGTCTATTTTTATTATGTGTGCGCTACACCGTCTGGGTGCTATTCTCTCGATGTGTCATACTCTCGTGATGCATCTCGTATGATAGAAAAAATTGATATCCTGAACTTCGTTATTCATTCAAACTGAGTAACTTCTCCACATTCGATTATGCCTCTCGATCATAATTTAATGTGTGATTAGTGTTGTCTAGCTCCCCACCTACAATTTCCTCTCACGAAATGAGCTGGCGAATTTTGCTTAGGTGGAGCAGTAATAAAATTTCTATGCTTGTGGATCATGAAGATAGTGCTTTATGTGTTTTATGTGTTAATTCATTCATGATGGTACTGAAAACTGTACTCTGAGATGCGAAGATTCACAGCTGATAAGTTTTGAGTAAGCGCCACAGCTCTTCAATAGATGATAAAGTTTCGTCACACAATGTATTGCTAGCTCTCTCATCTCTGGTTCTGATCTGTACGGATCGTGATGCCCCAGGTTCGAACCTTGTTCCCCACACTGATTGTATCGCCCAATGTGAAAGAACACTTGCTGATGCGAAATTGGAGGTTTATCAGTTAAATATAGCAGTTCTCAAGATAGGTGCTGATGATCTCTCCTTCGTAATTGATCAATTCTTACCTTCTTTCTAGATGGAGCCTTAAATGAACCATATTTGCTCAATCGTACGCCTCAAGCAGGCCGAGATCTAAGTAGTGGCGGAGATAAAGAGATGCGTTGTGGCTAGAAGCCATAGGCACAACATCAATCTCTCTTTTGTTCTTTGGGTCCTTCTTTCTGTGCTGTACTCAGAATCATCTGTCTGCTTTAATGTAGTTTCTATTGTCTGGTGTTAACTATGAGTAGTTTCGGTGCCGGGTAACCGACTGTTCTCGAGGCAGAAGCTGTGGGAACGTCTTTGCCGCATGTCTCGCTGTCTAAACCTGCGATCAATACCCCGTGACAAGCAGACCAGGAACTTTGTCAGGCCCCTTAGCGTCACGAGATTCTGACCTTTTTATGGAGAGGTGCTATTGTTTTTTCATTTTACTTATTTTTGCAGGATTAAGAGATAAATTCCTTCATGGTACAGGAAGGACCCTCGTTTGGTTCGTTAGGTTTCCAGACTATAGGATCGAACTACCCACTAGGCATCCGTACATGCCCATGTCGCTTGTTGTACATTCGTATTTTTTGTGTTCTTGTTTGTCTATTATGAAATTAAACTCCACTTATGACGCTAGTATCAATAGGTGCTTCATTCGTGTTGACTCTACTTTATAAATTGAAAGCATTAGCGATTAATGACCAATTTCCTATTCTCTTCACTAATGAGGTTCATGCACGCAATTCCTCTGGAAGTGTGGTGCTCTGTTTCTAGTTTATTAGACCGAGCTCCATGAGTTTTGTTAGTTTTTGTGTGAAGTTTCATGTTGGTTAAAGCATCTCGATGGATATGGAATAAGGGTGGCAGAGTAGTATTGGGGATGCCCAAGGCACCCCATCAGAGGCTTATATCCAGGAGAACCTATATAGGCAAGACACCACCCTAATTAAGGGCGGTTGATATGTGATAGCTGCCGAAGAGAGAGATCCCACGTTTGCATCTTAATAGTTCATCGGTTCACGTTTTAAGCTCTGCATGCCTACTGATAAGTGTTTATTCACCACCTGGATTCGGTTTGTTCGTGCAACGAGCATTCATTTATTGTTTTAGTTGTTCTTGAGTTTTCTGACATAATACCAAATTGGTTGGCTATCTATTATCTTTCAATAAAATCACATGGTGGCATTGATGGCCATTTAGTATGGCGCTATTTGTCAACAGCAGGAGTACAACATGTCTCGTGTCTCGTAGAGCCAAACAGAAAGTTATGACCACGTTGCGGCGACTAGAGGTTTCTGAGAGTAAGTAAGAAGGTCTCAAATGGTAGAGATAAGCTTTTTCGCGATATGAAAATCTCACGAGAATTATCTCGTCCAAGAGCTAGTACTAGGGTAGCGAGCATTATTCTCTCGGTTACATATTTTTGGAGCTGGGGAATGGGATCCTTGCATTATTCTACGCGCCATGTTAGCTTCTCTACGGCTTGGCTCCGGCGCATTGGCTTGTATATGTGGCTTTGATTGTTTGTGTCTGTTATAAATGATTTCTTTGAGGATAGGACATGCTCAAATGAGTGGGCCGAGCATTTAGTATGGCGTGGCGTCATTACATGCGTTAATTTGAGCCTCACCGCTAACCCGAGTTAGCGCCATTATGAGGTTCTTTTCATCGCGTTGGGCCCCGAGTTATACCTGCAGGCCAGCAACCTCTGCAGAATCGCGATGAGGTCTTATAAAAAAATATTACTATTATGATTTAAACAAGTTTGAACATATTCAAACACAAATAAGTATCAAACAACATTTTAAATGGATAAAAAAATTGTGGAGCCTGGGAATCGAACCCAGGACCTCCTAGTGTGAGAATTGGCTGCCAACCAGTCGAGCTAGTAGAGGGAACTTGGTGTGGATCAGTTCAGGTGGAAGATAACCTGTTGGCTCGAGTAGAAATAAAAAAAATACTAATGGCGCACCACGGTGGGGTGCGCCATTAGTATGGATATACTTATGGCGCACCGAGGGGTGGTGCGCCATTAGTATTGTGCCCGGCCCCATCCATATTCCCTCCCCGGCCCCTCCCTATCCCCTCTCTCTCCCTCGCCCTCGCCCTCGATCCCCTTCCCTTCTCCTCTCCCGACGCCGCTGCCCCGCCGCCTCGACGCTGCCCCGCCGCCCCGCCGCCGCCTCGACGCTGCCCCGCCGCCCCGACGCCGCCTTGGCCCCCCGCCCCGCCGCCCCGACATCCTTGGTGGGAGCCCCTACATTGCCGGATTCGTCGTCGTCTTCAACCTACAGTCACCGGCGCGTCCGCGACGATTGTCGCCGTTCTGCTACTCCTAAGCCACCAACGGGCCATCGTGTGCCTCCTCGGTGAGGCACTCAACCATTCCCTTCTCCTTCCCGTGCGGAACCGCCGTCGTATTCGTCGCTCTGTTCGAGGCCGAAGCCATCGTCCGCCATGGCCACGAGCTCGTCGTGGCCGTGCTTTTTCCTCGCGTCTCTGGCCGCCCCAGTTCGCCCCCTCGCGCGTGTGCACCTGCCCACGGCCGCGCCCCGCCCGCTGCCTTGCAACAGCTGCTGCTGCGCGCGCCTGTAGCCGCCACTGCCGTGTCTAACAGCTGCTGCTGCTGCTAGACATTGAATCGTGCTGCTTCCTTCTTCAGTTAACCCATGTGTCAATTTTTTTTCAGTTTCGTCAAAATAAAAATGTACAAGGAGTCATTCTGTCCAACTCTGCTGAAAAATAGTTTTCTTGAGTTTTGATCATCAAGAGGACTCATCTTGTAAACGAACTCGTGCTGATAGTTGCAGCTTGCATTAGCTACAGTTTCAAGTCTTGTGGTTGTGATTACTTGACTACCTTTTTGGTTTTCTGGAAACACGCAGTGAATAATTTCCCATACTGATTCATCCCATATATCATCAATGACAAGGAAGTACCTAAAAAAGTTTAACATCAAGCATGCACTCTGCTCTTTTGTGTGATATGGGACTTGGGACTTGGGAATTGGTTCTTTCTTACTACAGTCTTGCTGCTATAGTATGGCTCTGTTCTTGGTGGAGTACAATTTTGTATAAAATGAAATGCAAGGTTGCTGATACTGTAACCCAGATCACACAGATCAATTTTTTTTTCAATTTATGCAACTGTAAGAGTACCAACCAGATTACACAAATCATTTTTGATCTGCAAGGTTGTTGTTGCTGTGATGGAGTAACTCTGCAAGATGGAGTACATGAGTACTGTAGTAGTAACTCTTGATTAATTATGGCATTGTGTGTCATAATTTGCTAGGTTGCATGGCATGTGCTGGATGAAGCTTATGGTGTAGTATCTTAATTGACTGATGTTGATGAACCTTTCCTGTACATATTTGGTTTGGTTGATTGCCTGGCATGAGCTAGATGAAATGATCTATTTCTCCTGATGTGAAATGATCCCTTTCTCCTGAAATGTTGATTAATTTCCGTTTCGGTTGAGAATGGGGCACTCCTAGGTCAAGAAAATTAGTAAATGTCATGCCCAATTTTCTTGACCTAGAAGGTGCCCGATTCTCAACCGAAACTTTTATTTGTTAGCCTTGAGAAGATTAATTGGTTCCACAATGCAAGCCAACTTTTATTTCTCTTGCCTGGTTCCACTAAGATGTGTTATTGCAAGCTATTAATTATTTTTCAGTTGTGAGCCTTGAGAAGATTAATTTTTTCCTATATTGTAGCTTTAACAGTTTTCAGTGTTCCATCTTTCTAGTCTCCTATGTTGAATAGAGACATACAATTTTCAGTGTTAAATCAATTGTGTGATCTCTTTTTCTATGTTTCAAGGACTGCCCAATACAAGTAAAGCAATTTGTTCTGATCAGTCAACTGTGAGTGAATCAGGATGTTGATTAATGTGAGGGATTCACTTGCTGCTCCACTATTATAATTTGGCAGCTCAAAACTATACGTAGTATGCTTTGTGTGGAGTTTTTTCTTCAGTTTTGGCCACTATTGATGTTTAATACTTCATACAAAACACATGATAAAAAAATGACTCGATTTACTATAAAAACTACGTTTTGGCCACTATTTTTTTATTTTTACTAGCATGTTACCATTAAAATAGTGGTGAAAGTTTTGCTTGTTACTTAGAGTAGTATAAAAGACATTTTGGACCAAAACAAGTTTCTGGTATAGTTAGAAGACGCCTGACCCATTGCTTGAGCCTTGTATTGCAAGTTGATGAAATTCGATTTGTTAGTGACTAGCTAGCTCATTCATTTCTAAAAAGCATGCGATGAGCTAGAACCCAGACATCTATGCTATCTTACTCCATGAGCCTCTACGCAGACCAAATGTAGCCCAACATAGAATTCTCCTCGGTGTCGACAAACCCTAAATGATGAGACCATGATCTTGTTCCTTGACAATAACCAACTTTTTGACCAAACTTTGTTCCTATTTAGAGAGAAACATGGCCAACAACGATGAGGCCGGGGGTTGGGGCGTCAAGGCATTCTGGGAGCTGTCCCAGGAGATGGAGGAACAACCTCACTTGTATGAGGCCGCCGCCTTCCCCACCGGTCCTGAGACCACTGATGGTACCGCCGAGGATGTCCCCACTGATGCCACCACTGATGGTGCCGCCGAGGATGCCACCACTGATGATGGCGGCACACGCACAGATGGCAGCCAACCGAAGAGGCAACGGAAGGACCGGCGCCCGACCGTGCTCCGCACCCTCAAGGAGGAAGTTACTGAAGTGGACTCCAACGGGAATCCAACGGCACCCGAACGAATAGTCAAGGGGTACTCGCTTCAGCTCGGGTGCATTCTCCGGAGCACCGTCTCGATCAACACCGAGAACCTCAGGCATCCTGACCGAGGGAATTTGCGCAACCTCCTCTTCACGAAGCTGCACGAACGATACAAGTTCCCCGCTGAATTTGAAAACACAAGCCTCAAAGGGAATAAAGTGAACAATGCTGCCCTCATGAAGATGAGCACGGCCCTGTCTACTTGGAAAAGCAATGTGAAGAAAATGATCGAGAAAGGTGAGAGTTATGAGAAGATCAAGGAGAAAAATCCTTCGATCACCGAAGATGACTACAACGACTTCAAGATCAATTGCTCGAGCACCGCAAGCTCCGAATCAAGTAAGTGGGGGAAAGAAATGCGGGAGCTGAACTTAGGGGAACACACACTCGGTCCCGGCGGTTACAGAGTGGCGGAGCCTATATGGGACAAGGAGGAGGCGGACCGTGCCGAGCAAGGCCTACCGCCCCTCTTCGATAAATACGGTGACAAGCAGACCAGGAACTTTGTCAGGGCCCGGTACAAGAAGGACCCGAAAACAAAGGAGCTTACCACGGATCCGAAGACCAGGGAGCTTGAGCTTGTTCTGGTAAGGAATACACCCACGCGTAATTAGCTTCATATGGTTGCATTCTAATTAATGAAGCCAAATTTCTAAACGGTTCACATTCCTTCCGCAGGCGACTAAAAGCAGTAGCGCGGGGTCGACTAAGAGCAACCCTTGGGACACCACTCTAAATAGGGCGTTGAATGTAATGAAGAACAAGGATAAGCTCAGTAAGCCGACGTCAGCTGGTCGTGTGGCCGGCAAAGGCTTGTCGACAAAATGGTCGTCATACTATAATACTGGTGGGCGAAAGGAGAAAAAGACCAGCTCGGAAAGCCAGGCGCGCGAGGTTCAAGAACTCAGGGCACAGGTGGCGCGGATTCCGGAGATTGTCCAAGAGCAAGTGGAACAACAACTCGGAAGGACGATCACCGCCATTGTGCCTACCTTGATCCAGGGGATTAGTGCGTGGATTGCGGGCGGCCAAAGGGGCCGCCCCCGATTCCTAGCTTCACGGCCAGCAACTCGCAGAACGCGATGGCGGGGCCATTGGTGTCTCCGGCGGAGGCGGCATTGGTGTCTCCGACGCCGGCACGGGAGCTTAATGCACCCGGGTGTATGCCGGCCGGCACCTCTGCAGCAAGCGGCCCCTCCGTCAACTGCACGCCCGCCGTTGGCGGTGCCTCGACATTAGCCGAGCTCGACACCATCATCACGGTAACTAATTAAGCCTCTCTCGGCCGAGGACTTCATCTCCTTGCCTTTGACTGGGCATCCCTGACGCCCTACATGTTTACGCAGGGCGCCGCCGATGTTCCGTGCACTCTCCTGCACTTCGTGAACAACGAGTTGGTCGATGTCGCCAAGGGCAAAATCGTTCAACCGGGCAACCCCTTGTTCCACGGTACCCAGATGCCACCCAACTTGTTTAGGGTTCAACTAGTTCGGGTGCTGCCAGGCTGCGACGAGTTGTTACCTCCGATTCGACCCGTCGGGGCCGACGATGATGACGTGATGACCCTCAGCGCCTGCCTGAGCTGGCCCCTGCTTTGGCCGAAGAGCCAGATTTGTTTGGGGACGGGGGACACCACCCCAAAGACAACACCGCCAGTCGTGCCGGCGCCAAGTCGGCCCCATGGAAAGACCGCTGCAACGGTGCTGGATATCCCTATGCCACTGGATCCAAACATGCATATGGCACAGGATCAGAACGACGACGACGACGATACATTTGCCAACGTCGATCAATACTTTGCCGATCATGGGTACGGTGGCGACTTCATGGGGCCTCCTTCTCAAGAACCCAACCCAACAAAAGACGTGCGCGATCTAGCTGGTACCGCGGAGAAGCCAAGTTGCAACCGGCGTCATCTGCCGTTCAGCTCTCAGGAGACGCCTCCAGCTGCCGACTTCACCGAGCCTCAGATAGGCGAGGTGCGAAATATTATCAGCCCCAACACACTCAAGAAGGCGGTCTGTGAGCAGAACTCGGTCCCATTACAGGAGAAGAAGAAGGCACGCAAAAGAAAGACTAACAAGGGTGCGGGCCAGCCGGCACCGAGTACGATCCGTGCTCAGGACGGGCCACCTTCACCTGAGCATATCTCGAGGAGGGTGCATGTGGCGGGTAGGCCGATGCTACCGAGAAATATGCTCGATGCTGCAACCGGTGCTATGCGGAGTCTGCATGACAGTGTTCTTTCTTTGGAGAAGCGGCGTCTCGGAGAGAAGGATGTGGCATACCCGGTTTTCGCGGCCAAGGTGCCAGAGGGCAAGGGCTTTGTGGATAACTCCATCGGGGGTACGATCGTCCTGCGGTTTGATGACATCCACGCTATGTTGAACCTTCATCCGCTGCACTACACCTTCGTTCGGCTATTTTCGCTGAGTATGGAGATGCGGATCATTCGCGACAAGACCCCGGACATCGTGATAGTCGACCCCTTCTACATGCGTGCCAAGATCTTGGGCAGCGCTGGGGACCGGCAAGTCGCGAGTTCTTACCTCGAAGGCGTCATTCTGGCAAACCAAGATAAGGATAACTTCCTCGTGCCTTACTTTCCCGAGTAAGTCCTCCCCTCAACCGCCCCGTAACATATGAATTCTTAGATTTCGATCGTTTTTCTTTTAACATTCCGTGTTTTCTACAGTGACACACGTTGCACGCTCATCCTCCTAAGCCCCAAATATTCCATGGCCACGTATTTCGACCCGGACCGTCAGTCGAACGTAGACTACACAAATGTCAAGAAGGTTCTTGATGATGTTCTCCCCGGCTACGTCAAATCTGGAGGCACCTTCACCAGGCCTATTCGTAAGTACGGCAAGCACGTGTTCTCCCACAATACGACGTTCTGCTGCGTCAAGCAGCCACCTGGCGGTCAGAAGGGTGCCTACTACGCCATCCATCACATGCGGGCGATCGTACGGGACCATCATCACCTTTTGCTACCGAGTAGACTCAACGATTGTGCCGCGAGCGTGTCGGCAATCCAGGACGCGGACATCAGACAAGAATTCTTTCGCATCCAGTCGGAGTTTGCGGAAATCATCCATCAAGATGTCCTTCGTACCTCGGGGCAGTTCTACCTCAGAAATCAACCGTCCAACAGTGACATCGACACAATCCTACAAATGCAGGCTGACAACGCCCGTTCTTTCATGACTCCCACGATAGACGGCGGCTTCATCCACGCTCCGGTCCCTTGAGTCGAGTCGAAAGCAGTGATGCTGTGTCTAGTTCTGAAACATCGATTGGCTCATGTTGTAATTAAACTTTAATGAACTTGTAGTATGTCTCTTTGGTTTCGAGAGTCGTTCAACTTAAGATGTAATCGATGCTATTAATGTCTTGCTTTTCTCTTCCGATCGTTCTGTTGCATACTTATATATTGCTTATGTATTGTCTGTGAATTGGTACTAACGTTTCGTTTGGCTACTGCATAGCGATGCCGTGGTATGTCGTGTGCAAGGGTAAGGTTCCCGGAGTCTACGACGACTGGGAGGAGTGTCGGAGACAGGTTCACTGATTCAGCGGTAACAGTTACAAAGGGTACGCCACTAGGGCCGAGGCCGAATCTAGATACACCCGCTATCTAGCGGGAGAGGGGAGGGAGCGTTGGAGGAACCGGATGAAGACGAGTTTCATCGTGATGATGCTCATCATGATGACCGCAGCTCTCTTCTATGTGATGGTAGTTTAGATGATCGATATCGACTTGTAATGTGAAGACAAACTCGCGGTCTCGAGACTTGTAATATAATGTTCTATCTTTGTTCGGTCTTTTCAATTCGGAGACTAATATGATGAATTGTATTCGGAGACTAAAATGATGAATTGTATTCAGAGACTAATCTTCTATTGTATTCGATGAATCTGTTGTTGATGTGTGCTGTTTATATTTTGTCCAATTATACATTTTGTAACCTGTGCAAAAAACAGAAAATTTAAAAATAAAAAAACCTAATATTCATACTAATGGCGCATCACACCATAGTGCGCCATTATTATGCCAAAGGATACTAATGGCGCATCATTAGACAGTGCGCCATTAGTATGCAGAACTTACTAATGGCGCATCTCGTTGTCGTGTGCCATTAGTATGCCAAAGCACCTGGGTATACATGGCCCCCTGGGAGGCATACTAATGGCGCACTGTTGTATATATTAATGGCGCACCCGTGGTGCGTCATTAGTAAAATATACTAATGGCGCACCTCTAATGCGCCATTAATGACCAAATTAGGTGCGCCGTTAGTAGGCCTTTTCCTAGTAGTGCGAGAGGGAACGGATCGATGACGTGGAGCTATCCGGACCCTCTGTTCCTGGCTGGCTAGCTGGCTAATGCAATTAAGTGGATGCTCCTGTTGTTCGTGCTGCTACTACTAAATGACGTCAGCCAATTAAGCGGCTGTGGCTGCGGCAGCTCGATTACAGCAAAGTCAATCATGGTTACGTCCACCAAGGTACCAATTACTGCTCTAGCTCTAGTTCCCGTGCCCCTCCCCAATAGCGATATGGTATGGGACTAAATCACTTCCTGAGCAAGCAGTCTCGCTGGCTGGTGTGTGGTGTGTGGTGTGTGTGCATGGGCCGTTGGCAACCCAACCAACGCTGGACTGGCCCAGACGGCACCAACTCAACACCTTCAATTTGTCCCCGGCCCAAGTTGGGTTATCTGTCGACGACACGGCACTTGTTATTCCTTTTTCTTTTCTCCCTCGCTCATTTGGACCAGAGAACTAATTTCATTCTCTTAGCTAGGTAAATCGCTATGATTTGATTGCAAATGCTGATGTGAAAGAGCATTGATTTACGCAAGGAAGGAACTTTGCGTTGGCCAGACATTTCTACCATGATTTTATCCATTGTACGGTCTCATGAAAGAAATGATATACATGGACCAACAAGAATTTTTATTTCCTGTGTTTGAAACATAACAACTTTGCTCGTCATACACGCCTATACACAGAATCTCGATAAAAGATGGGTTCTTTTTTTTCCCTCCTTTTTCTTCCAGCGTCTTGGCATCCATGATCCATCAGTGAATGGAACAACAACAAATAAAATGCCAAGACCCTAGATCAGCTTTGCTACGCAAGCAACTTCTGACCCTAGATCAGTAAGGTACACAGTTTCCAAGGGTGCGTGCACATCTCACAAACACACACTAGCCAGTTTACAAAACAACATGCATACTATTCAGTTTCAACATGTGACTCTCATTTCGTGAGACAATCTTCAAGAGAGATTCAAGAAAATGATTAATGTAAAAATTAATCGCAGTCGCAATGCATACATGAACAAAACGAATAAATGACATCATCAATTTTCAACACAGACAGGTTCCTGAGTTCAATACCACCCAGCCTAAACACAGCTTGCACGTCCGGCTCATTTTACATAGTGCTTCTTCCAATCTGAATCTTTGCTCTCTTGGGCGCCTTCCCACTCGTGCCATCCCAAATCAGTAACCGTCTTTTCTCGCCTTGCCACCAACAAGCTTATGCAAATGCATGACATGAGCAGATCGAGGAACATCACCAACAAAGCTGCATCGACACAAGATGATACCTAACAGAATTCATCCATCACCAAAGGGCAAATAAAATAGTTGTTCGCATTTCATAGATTCTCTCCTTTCTGCCTCCCTCTATGCATGATAGCCCTGAATAGGTGGGAGAAGAAAAGCTCAGTCACTATATAGAGGACCGACGGAAAGAACGAAATTTCGACGACTTGAATAATGAGTGCCTAATGACATTTTCAATAGTTAAGACTTAGTACAACTCTACTTTGACAAAAAATGACAAAAAGAAGCGTGGGCACAACAATGACAAAAGAAATGCTGCTGCTACTCAGTTCATCATCCAATAAATGGCTCAGCCTGGGAGCTTTGAATAGCATGCAATAATTTATAATGGCAGTCCAAGTCCAAGCCTGCTCCAAAGCTATTATATTTCCTCTCCTTTTTAACAACTATCTCATTTCAGCATATAGCATTGCTCCCATTTTAGCTAGCTATAAAAACTCAATAATATCGCACAAAATGAAATAAGATTATTTTAGGGATGTAATTGATCCCAGTTGCACAAAATGCTAATCGATACCCAGTGGTATCACACCATCGTCATCGTCATCATACCTCCATCTCCCAGCTTGTCATGTCACCATGGCAGGGGAGATCGGTGCACCACCGACAGTGCCCATCGCTGCACACGTTTTCCAAAACAAAGAAAAACTAAGCCATGATAAAACACAACATGGGACCGAACAATAACTATGCATGCACTGTATTCTGCCAATTCCACTATCTCTAAAATTTAACAAGACCAAAAGACCCGCGCAACAGGACCAACATTTTATAGCAAAACCTAAAGCCTACATATGCACCATACCGAAGATATATAGCCACCACAAGATTATCAGCCACAAGAACACTATTCAGAACCACTGAATGCCGATGTTCGCTGCTAGCATCAGCACAGGTCAAACCTTTGCAGCATCATGTTCTTGTGCAATGCATCACTACGCATCCAGAGTTAAAGAAATCCCCATCCTTCGGTGGGAAACACAGCTTAATTCAAATGCTTACACACTAGTGCCCATTTTCCCAAACAGAAATGCAAACATCCTCTATAATTATCAACACTATGCGCAGTCGTGTCCTCTAACATTTTCACCATTGTAACATTTAACATTCCAACGGTAGAAACACATATACTCAGGAAAGTTTGCGCCATAGATCAAACAAGCTCCTGCTGCGCAAAGTTGTGTCCTCTCACACTTTCGTAAGATGCATGCATGGTCAAGACTAGAGACAAACAAAAGAATCGATCTTTACTACGGATTCAAATCATACACACCTGCAGCCTAGCCACGGTGCTTCCGTTATTGTTGTAGCTGAGGGTGCAGAGCTCCAGGATCACGCCCTTGTCGATGCTGAGCATCTCCACCATGTCATCTGGACCAGCAAACAGCTGGCAAGCAGTACCCGTGGACATGAAAATCAGCATGGTATAATTGGTACCCGACAGCCTGCATCAAGGATCACAATATACATTCATGGTCAAGACTAGATGCAAACAAAAGAACCGGTATTTACTGCAGATCCAAATCATACGCACCTGCAGCCATGGTAGTCCCGTACAGCATGTAGTTGAGGATGCAAAGCGTCAGGCTAATGCTCTTGACGATGTGGAGCTTCTTTACCATGTAATCTGGATCACCAAACAATAAAATAGTCAACTGTAGCATGAACTTATCAGCCCTGTATACACAGTTACACACAAACAAGGCAAGCATCTCTTCTCCCTGCAAACTGATGACTAGCACTAGTATAGATCTTGAGTGGAACCAGCAAGGTATGGTTTATGTGCGTACCTCTGATATGGATCATGACATCAAGGTAGATTTCTCAAGCAAGGTCTGGCATAGTGAGGAGGGGGTTGTCACAGTTGGACTAATTTCAGCATGTATATAGCCTCCCGAGTATTCTGGTCATTCCACGCCGACACAGGGTTCCTCGTGCAGACCTTTAGTCCATCCAGTGGCAACAGGGTTCCTCGAGCATGTTGATTGCTTACCGAAATGCGTCGAGTGAGCCCTGCCTTCAACCAATAGGGCCACCTCCTCGCACATCTGGGTGTCCCCGCTTCCAGCCCAACACTCTCTAGACCGGCAAGGCGTATTCAGCGAGATCCATTGCTCGCTCACCATCATCCATCCATTCCATGACACGGAACCTGATGTCCATATACCAACAAAACTTCAAAATTAGAGATTTAAATCCACAGAGTACAAATTAAAGAATCAGTGACCAGAGCAACTTCACAAAGTAACTGTTCTATAGTGTGTGATCAAGAAAGACACCAAGAGTTGGCTCCTACTATTATAGGTAGGTAGCCATGGCAGGGAGGCCATGACCATTACTTATTTTATTTTTATAATATCCTAGTCGACTTGGTTATGTTCTATAGTGAGTGATCAAGAAAGACACTAAGTGTTGGCTCCTACGGTTGTATTGTCTTCTCTTGTTAAGAACATCTCATGGCAAGCAATTTACTTGACAAGTACGTTTACCTATAATGCCAAAACAGAGAGAGCCCTTTGATAAAAACTAGAATAGAGCCCTTGGAGGCAGCGTGGATCCAGAGGCGGCCGATGACTGGGGACGTCCAGGAGCAGCCCTCCACGCGCTTGATGCCATGCACCAGTCACGAGGCCCACGGTTGGTGCATCGTCCGACAGGGGTTCTGTAACCCCCCCCCACCCCCGCCCCCCCCCCGCCCTGCCCCGAGTGATGCGACGAGGAGGAGTGGAGGGACTCACCTGAGTCACTGGATCATCGTAACAACGCCGGAGCCACGCCGGCGACACGGTGGCTCAAACCCTAGCGGACGGGTAGGTACGCGAGTGGCCAGGAGGACGCTCCCGTCAATGCAGTCGCCGTGCAGGTTGCCGGAGAGCCATGGCCATTGTGGGAGCAAAGCCACCACTAACCCTAGATAATCAACAAAGTCCAAAATATATAATTTCGATCCTTTGTTGAGAGGCAACATTTTATTTAGTCAAAGGACTTGGTTTTCTTATTTCAAATCCTACAAAGCCCTCTTTGCTACCCAAAATTCTTTGAACATTTTGGAATAATCAATCCAGACAGCTCATAGGGACAAAAAAATAACAAGCTCACTTGATTGTAATGTGTGTAATGTTTGCATCACTAGCACTAGTAGAAACAGGGACTTTCGTTCGGGCCTGGCCAGCCCATTAGTCCCGGTTCTTATACGAACTGGGACCAACGGGTGCATTCGTCCCGGTTCGTGAGCCCAGGTGGCCGGCCGGGGCCTCGTGGGCTTTGGTCCCGGTTCGTCTGGACCCATTTGTCCCGGTCTAGGCACGAACCGGGACCAATGGGCCTTGCTCCTGGCCCACAACCATTGGTCCTGGTTCCAGCCACGAACCGGGACAAATGAGTTGCCTATATATATATAGCCCATCGCTGGCGAGCAAAGCACTCCATACTGCTTTGTTTTTTGCTGGCCGGCGAGGGGAGGGCATTTGGGTGCTCTAGCTCACCTCCTATGCACATGAGGTGTTCGATGAAATGTCCGAGCCACATTAGTTAATATTTCTTCTCTTGAAACTCGACCTCCGAGCTCTATTTTCCCCGAGATTTTTCTAGGTTTAGCGGTCCGTCACGTCCGTCTCCACTAGTAGAAAAAGGGTCAATCGTGAAGCACATTAGTGCCGGTTTGTATTTGAGCCGGCACTAATGTATACATTAGTGCCGGTTCCAACGGCTAGCCGGGCCGCTTTCATTAGTACCGGTTCGTGGCGAACCTTTAGCACCGGTTCGTGCCACGAACCGGTACTAATGAGAGTGGTGGCAGGATGTTGTCAGACAGGCGCCCCTCCAGCCCTTTAGTACCGGTTCTGGCACGAACCGGTACTAAAGGTCTCCTATATAACCCTTCGTCCACCAGCACGAGCTTCCCTTCCTCTCCGCCTCTCTGTTCTTCCCTTCTCCTCTCGAGTTCATCACAATTTTGCCCAAAATTTGTCAAGATTTGAAGGCCCTCATCCATTCAAATGATCACAAAGGTTAGCAACTTTGTCCTTTCATCTCTCATTGCTAGATTAGCTCTTGCATTGGTTTATATAGTGATTAATTTGTGAGTTTAGTAATTTGGGAGGATATAATATATATATGTGCTAGTATTTGATTTATATGCAATTTGAGGTCAAAAATAACACTTAGTTTGCATATGTAGGTGTGGTTTACTTAGTGCCTTCTAAATCTCCGTCGTAACCACCGTCGATCGCCCGCACCGTCCCGTTGCCGGCACCACCTTGTGGTGAGCCTCTTGTTCATGAAATTTTATATAAAAATTGATGTTTGTGTGATTTGGATATATAGTTACTCGTATAATTATCTTACCCGTACGTTGTTTGTTATACATATAGTGCCATGGTTTTGATATCCGTCCCCGTCGGCCCTCGTCCTTGTTATGATTCGGATGTGGTATATATATTCTCTTTTAAAACTAGTTGCATTTCGTGTTTATGACAAATTATGACCATCAAGTTGACATAGATATTTTTTCTAGGAGGTATGTGAACCGGAAATTCCAACCGACCCTATTGTCGAGAGGTTAAATTTAGTTGAAAGAGAAAACGAGTACTTGAAAGAAAAATTGAAAAGAATTGAGGGGGAGAAGATGGAATTGGAGTTGCATGTTGCCGATGTCGTCGATGATCACAAGATTAAGATGGAGAAAATGCGCTTGAAGATTAGAAAGATTAGAAAATATGCCATCGATAGTGAGGCTTGGGATCATTATGCTGTTAGATCAATTGTTACATTAGTTGCAATCTTGATCGCATTTGTTGTTGCATTTAAATGCTTTAGCTAGAGAGTTATTTGTTTGTTGCATTTAAGTGTTGTATGAACTTTATGTATGAACTCGTATTAATTTGGTCTATTCGATGTTGTGTAATGAAGATGAGCCGGCAATGGATGTACGATGACTGATGCTCTCCCGAGTTCGTTGAGGGCGTGCATACTTTTCTGCTTGCGGCTGAGGCAAACAAGCGGGCGGATGGTTTTATGCCTTGTCCATGTGTTGGCTGTAAGAATGGTCACAGTTACTCTTCGTCAAGAACCATTCACGTCCACCTGTTTAAGTCCGGTTTCATGCCCCACTATAATGTTTGGCGGAGAAAGAGGGGTTATGAATGGAAGACAATGAAGAAGAAGAGGACGACGACAGCTATCCTGGCCATGGGTTCCCTGAATACGATGATACAACAATGGGGAAGAAGCTGAGCCGGTAATGCGGGAAGAAGCTGAGCCGGCAATGCGGGAAGAAGCTGAAGAAGAGGCATCAGATGAGCCCGTTGATGATCTAGGTCGGGCCATTGCCGATGCAAAGAGAAACTGCGCAAGTGATTTGAGAAGAAGAAGTTGCAGCGCATGTTAGAGGATCACAAAAATTGTTGTACCCGAATTGCGTAGGTGACAAGAAAAAGCTGGGCACCACACTGGAATTGCTGCAATGGAAGGCAGAGAATGGTGTATCTGACAAGGGATTTGGAAAGTTGCTGGTAATGATAAAGGATATGCTTCCAAAGGACAACGAATTGCCCGAGAGTACGTACGAAGCAAAGAAGGTTGTCTGCCCTCTAGGGTTAGAGGTGCAGAAGATACATGCATGCCCTAATGATTGCATCCTCTACCGCGGTGAGTACGAGGATTTGAACGCTTGCCCGGTATGTGGTGCATTGCGCTATAAGATCTGCCGCGATGACCCTGGTGATGTCGAGGGCGGCGCCCCAGGAAGAAGATTCCTGCCAAGGTGATGTGGTATGCTCCTATAATACCACGGTTGAAACGTTTGTTCCAAAACAAAGAGCATGCCAAGGCGATGCGATGGCACAGAGAAGACCGTAAGAAAGACGGAAAGTTGAGAGTACCCGCTGACGGGTCGCAGTGGAGAAAAATCGAAAGAAAGTACGGGAAGGAGTTTGCAGATGACGCAGAGCGTATGGTTTGGTCTAAGCGCAGATGGCATTAATCCTTTTGGGGAGCAGAGCAGCAACCATAGCACCTGGCCTGTGACTCTATGTTTGTATAACCTTCCTCCTTGGTTGTGCATGAAGCGGAAGTTCATTATGATGCCAGTGCTCATCCAAGGCCCTAAGCAACCCGGCAACGACATTGATGTGTACCTAAGGCCATTAGTTGAAGAACTCTTACAACTGTGGAATGGAACAGGTGTACGTGCGTGGGATGAGCACATGGGGGAAGAATTTGACCTAAAGGCGTTGTTGTTCGTGACCATCAATGATTGGCCTGCTCTCAGTAACCTTTCAGGACAGACAAACAAGGGATACCGCGCATGCACGCACTGTTTGGACGATACCGACAGTATATATTTGGCTAATTGTAAGAAGAATGTGTACCTGGGACATCGTCGATTTCTTCCGAGCAGGCATCCCGTAAGAAAGAAAGGCAAGCATTTCAAAGGTGAGGCAGATCACCGGACGAAGCCTCGCCACCGTACTGGTGCTGATGTACATGATATGGTCAAGGATTTGAAGGTGGTCTTTGGAAAGGGTCCTGGTGGACAACCTGTTCCGAATGACGCTGACGGACGCGCACCCATGTGGAAGAAGAAATCTATATTTTGGGACCTGCCCTATTGGAAAGACCTAGAGGTCCGCTCCGCAATCGACGTGATGCACGTGACGAAGAATCTTTGTGTGACCCTGCTTGGCTTCTTGGCGTGTATGGGAAGACAAAAGATACACCTGAGGCACGGGAGGACCAGCAACGTATGCACGGAAAAGACGGCATACATCAGGGTCATGCAAGCTACGCTCTTACCAAAGAAGAGAAGGAAATCTTCTTTGAATGCCTGCTCAGTATTAAGGTACCGTCTGGCTTCTCGTCGAATATAAAGGGAATAATAAACATGGCAGAGAAAAAGTTCCAGAACCTAAAGTCTCATGACTGCCACGTGATTATGACGCAACTGCTTCCGGTTGCATTGAGGGGGCTTCTACCGGAAAACGTTCGATTAGCCATTGTGAAGCTATGTGCATTTCTCAATGCAATCTCTCAGAAGGTAATCGATCCAGAAATCATACCAAGGTTACAGAATGATTTGGTGCAATGTCTTGTCAGTTTCGAGTTGGTGTTCCCACCATCCTTCTTCAACATCATGACGCACGTCCTAGTTCACCTATGCGAAGAGATTAACGTTTTGGGTCCTGTATTTCTACACAATATGTTCCCCTTTGAGAGGTTCATGGGAGTCTTAAAGAAATATGTTCATAACCGTGCTAGGCCAGAAGGAAGCATCTCCAAGGGCCGTCAAAATGAGGAGGTCATTGAGTTTTGTATTGACTTTATTCCTGACCTTAAGCCGATTGGTGTTCCTGAATCGCGGCATAAGGGCAGACTGGATGGAAAAGGCACGCTAGGAGGGGAACAAATAATATGTATGGACGGACATTCTCTCACTGAAGCACACTACACAGTTCTACAGAATTCCGCCTTGGTGGCTCCGTATATGGATGAACACAAGAATTTGCTACGCTCCAAACACCCGGAGCGGTCTGATGACTGGATTACACGTGAACAAACCAGGAGTTTCGCCAGCTGGTTGCAAGCACGTACCATGCATGACACCTCTATTGAAGATGACCTGTACTTGCTGTCCCAGTTACCATCTTCGAATATAATGACTTTCAAAGGGTACGAGATAAATGGTAATACATTTTACACGATCGCCCAAGATAAGAAGAGCACCAACCAAAACAGTGGTGTCCGCTTTGATGCAGAAACCAAGACGGGAAAGGAAACATATTATGGTTATATACAGGACATATGGGAACTTGACTATCGACGTGGTTTGAAGGTCCCTTTGTTTCGGTGCAAATGGGTCAATATGACACGAGGCGGGGTAACGGAAGACCTGCAGTATGGAATGACAACAGTGGATCTCAATAATCTTGCATATGCAGACGAACCATTCGTCTTAGACAATGATGTGGCACAGGTTTTCTATGTGAAGGACATGTCTACCAAGCCGAGAAAAAGAAAAGATAAGGAAGCGATCCATCGTACGATGAGCCAAAGTGGCACATAGTTCTTTCTAGGAAGAGAAACATCATGGGAGTGGATGACAAGACAGACATGTCAGACGATTATGAAAAGTTTGATGAAATTGCTCCATTCACAGTGAATATTGACCCGAGCATCCCGTTAAATGATGAAGATTTTCCATGGCTACGACGCAAAGGGACACACGCGAAGAAAAAGTTTCACACCCAAAGATCTGGGATGTGATCGGCTTAACTATCATCACTTTCTTCTGTGTTTCACACCCAGGAGGGAATCTCTGTAATAGTTAGGGTAGCTAGTTATGTGTTTTGGCATTTGAAACGCGAAGAAATTTATGTGCAAGCAAATCTTTCATGCATTTACTGATTTTTTTTCAGCTAAATGACCCTGAAATTGAAAAGCATTTCAAATGACTCAGAAAAGGATGAAAGTGCATGGTATCATAATTCACCACATAGTCTGTGCAAAAGTAGAGAGGGTTACGCAAAAAACTGGATGCACTCGTGTTACAAATGGACAATCTGGTTTCGAGTATCAGGGTTTCGGACGAAAACTCATCCGTTACAAAGGCATTTCATTTTTAAATAACTTAAGCATTACCAAATTGAATATAATGATAAAACACAATAATATTAAACATAAGAAAAAAGAATCACTGGAAAATGTATTTTTAAAGTTAAGTTATTCACAAACTAGTGATTCACACAAATTTCAAATAATTCAAAATTTAAACTATTCAAATTTAAAAACTACCGGCACTAACTGAAAGTTTCTAAAAACTATCAAAAATATTCACAAAGAAACTCTAAATACAACAAAAAACAACTAAAAATAAATAAAACTAAATAAATAAAGCAGAAAAGAAAAAACTAAATGAAAAAATCCCACCTACCGGGCCACAGCAGCCTGCATACGACTAGAAACCCAACCTGTTGTTGGGCCAGGATGCAGGCCCGCAAGCCCAATAGGCCCCACAGGGCAGAGTAGCAGATGTAGGCCCAGAAGGCCTGCTTTAGAGAGGAGCTCGAGACAGCAGCGGCGGCGGGGCTTATAAGCAGGTGTGAGCGCTCTACGGCTAGCGAGGTGGGACTAAACTTCTGCGCCCCTCGCCTGGCAGCGCACCCCCTTTAGTACCGGGTCGTGGCACCAACCGGTACTAAAGGGGGGGCCTTTAGTACCGGTTGGAGCCAGGATCCGATACTAAAGGGGGGTGCTTCCCCCCGCTTGGCCTGGCCAGAACAGGCCTTTAGTACCGGTTGGTGGCTCCAACCGGTACTAAAGGTGTCCCCTATATAAGAAACACTTCGAAAATTTTCAGTTTCTCATCTCCCACTTCTCTCTGCCGCCGCCCCGTCCCGCGCCGTCGCCGCCCCCGTGGCGCCGTCCCCGTCGACTCCGCGACGCCCCCGTCCTCGTCGCGTCGTCCCCGTCGACTCCGCGGCACCCCCGTCGCCGTCCCGGTCGCCGATCCCCTCGCTTCGCCATCGCCGTCGCCTTTGGATCGCCCTCGCCGTCGCCGTCGCCTCGACCTTGCCCGCGCGCGCTGTGAGCCCCTCCCCCGGCCCCTCTCCTCCCTCCAATTGATCGTAGCGCTACCGGCGCCGGCGCCGGCGCCGACCGTAGCGCACACACACGCGCGCGCGCACACACACTACATGCACACACACACACATACACACACACACACACTACACACACACTAGACGCGCACACACACACAATTTTTCTGTTTTTAGCTTTTAGTTTTTTCTGTTTTTCTGTTTTTCATACAAAGTTTTAGATGAATTAATTAATTAGATTAGATTAATGTCAAATAGCATGTAGAAATGTTAGTTATAACATATATAATGTCAAATGTTATAGAAATGTTAGTTATATAGAAATGTTAGAAATTTTGGAAATGTTAGTTTTAGCTAGCTAGATGAATTAGATTAATTTCAAATTGTTAGACGATGATCGATGTTTTTTTAGTTTCTTATATTTTTAGTTATAAAATTTAGAATTTGCATATATGAAATCATCACAATCCATCATTTAAAAAATGTTACTTTACTTTTGCGGCATATAGTATTTTGTTGTCGACGATGCCCGGCCCGCATCCTCGCCGTCGACACGTCCGCGACGACGTCCTGCTTCAGAGGACCCATGTCCGGGAGTGGGCTCCGCCGGGCTGGCACTGGGAGGTGCTACCTTCAGGGGCGCGACGCTTGGTGAGCAACCCGGCCCCGGGTCCCGTCATCGACCCTCAGCTCCTTTGGTGGGATTCACGTGGGCCACTTTCAGTGCGGAGGGAGCCGGCCCCGCCGGAGGTGGTACGTCACCGTGTCAGGGAGGAGGACGAGAACGTCCATCGCTACATGGCTGCTATGGACGTCAGGTTCTCCAATACCTGGCAGGTTCTTTGGGGAGATCACCCGAGCTATGATCCAGTGATGGTTCCTTCTCTTTGGGTGTCCACCGCCCGCACCTCAGGAACCGCGAGTGGCCTAGATTACTCTGTACTATTCGATGTTTATTAGCTTTCTAGCTAGCTAGCTAGTGATGTATTCAATATTATATCTATTATTCGAGATGATGTATTCGAGATTATATCTATTATTCGAGACTATACTAAATTGTTTTATATTTCTTTTGGCATAGTTAAATAAAAGCTATGGCGGACAATACCGACAGAGAGAGAGAACAGACCATGCTCGATATTATACGCGGGCCAGATGATGATCAGAATGAAGAAGATTTTGACGGGTCCGAATTTCTAAACAACACCGGAGAGGGTGATATGATATTCGATCGCGACGACCGAGAAGATGAAGTCATGAACTACGACGAAGAACATGTTGATCCTAAAACAACAAACACCGGTGAGGTATATATATTTATATAAGAAGGAATCTGGTGATCATCGCATGTTTTAAATGAGTTGAAGATATATTAACGAATCGATCTTTCTTCTTTCAGCCATCCGGATCGAGCAAATCTTCAAGCAAAAGGACGAAACGAGGCCCGAACAAAAAGTTGAAGGAGGGCGTAAAGTACAATATCGAGGCAATCAGACCTAATGGCGAACCATTAGCGCCTAAGAAGATTGCGGACAAGTTCGTTCGTCAGTGCGGAGTTCTTGTGAAGGACCAACTCCCGATCTCCCTTCCAGAATGGAGAAAGCCAGCAAATCCACGTCCAGATGTTACTTTTGTCGACGAGAATCAAAAAAATCTGCTTTGGGATACTCTCATGGAACATTTCACCCTACCAGATAATTTCATAGAAGCAGACGTGCGGAAAGTCATGGACGCTGCTTTTAGGAAGATGGCGGTTGCATTCAAGAACCACAAGAGAATGACGTGGGAGAAGTACGTCAAGGGAGGAAGGAAGACTCCAGTATTCGAGGGGATACTAGAGAATCAAAGTGCTCATTGGGACGATTTCGTGAAATTCAAGGATTCAGAATTAGCTAAGGAACGGTCGAGAATAAACAAGAAGAATGCCGAAAAAAAGGATAAGTTCCATAAGCTGGGGCCAGGTGGCTACGCGGTGGCAATGCCTAAGTGGGATAAGTCTAAGAAAGAGATGGAGGATGCAGGTGTCACTCCGGTTAGTAAGAGCTGGCCCCCCAGCTGCAGGACTTGGTTCTATGTGCATAGGGGGGAGTTGGACCCGAAGACAGGCAATGTTTCGATGAAGGCATGTCTGAACGGAGCCGACGATGCGCTACTTGTTGCAATAGAAGAGGCTCGATCGGGGGTGTTCCAGCCCAACAGAGAGAACGACGAGCTTACGCGTGCCCTGGGAAATCCTGAACACCTGGGAAGAACACGAGGCAAGGGCGCTATTCCGTGGTATGAGGGGTTTTCGGACTGGAACACCGACTACAGAACCCGTGCGAGAAAGAAGATTGCGGAGGAGAAGAAGAGGAAGATGGAGGAGGAGCAAAGGAAGCTCGACTATGAACGCCTTCAAGGCCTAGAAGCAAGTCAAGCGGAATTGGCAGCTAAATTCCAGCGGCAGCAGGAGCAGATCGACTCACTTAGCCAGCAAAGGGGGTCTCAGCAGCTGCAGCAGCTAGCGGATGATCCAGCATTGGATACCACCGCCCCATCCATGCTGAGAAGCAGCGTGGGTTCCGCCCCGGGCGACGCAGTAGTGCTGGATAGATACCCCGTGGATGACCTCACGGAGAACACTAACTGCGAGCTACACTTCAAAATGAAGAACATATCCATGAAGGTGGCGGACGCCGTTGCTTTTTCAAATTCCCCCGAGGCAACCTTCCATTGCAACCCGATTCCAGCGGGCTATGCTCGTGTCTTGGTTGATGAGGTGGTGGACCAATATTCGGGGCTAGAGCTTGACATTCCTGGAGGTGATGAGGAGCACACACTCGGAGATGCCAAACATCGTATCATCCTATGGAGAAAGGATTGCATCATTTTTCGAAGGCCACCGACACCGCGTCACCCGACTCCTCGTCGAAGTTCGCCACCGAGTCAGCAGACTCCCGCTCCTCCAAGTCCAGCAACGCGTGAGGCCACTCCTCCTCCTCCAAGTCCGGCAAAGTGTCAAGCCACTCCTCCTCCAAGTCCGACACAGCGTCAGACGTCCACTCCTCCTCCAAGTCCGGCACAACCTCAGGCCACTCCTCCTCCAAGTCCGGCACAGCTTCAGGCCACTCCTCCTCGTCCAACTCAGCCTCGTCAGCCGTCTCCGCCGCCTCAGCAATCGCAGAAGAGACACCCCGCAGCTATGGTGCGTAGCGGTACCAGTCGAGGTCATAGTACAGGAAGTACAGGCGGAGGCAAGCGATATAAATATGGTCCAAACCTCACTACTCCTCTTCCTGTGAGGGCTTACGACAGGACCGAGGAGCAAACCAATGCCATAGTGCGGGCAGAAGTCGACGCCCATTTTGGACCGAAACCGCCACCGCCGCCAAGGGAGAAAGTGCCTGTGGAAGTAGTTGACCACTTCATTCGTATGGCTCAACCACCAGCTCCTTAGCCTGTTGACACAGACTATGAGCGCCACATCAGGAAGTTACATCGACAACGTCTACAGAAGGAGGCGAGCTCGAGCTCGAGCAAACAACAAGCAGTTGTCGAAAAATGCGGGAAAATCGTTGCCCAGCTGGGAGAACAGGCGGCGCAATCGACCCCCCCGCTTGTTGTGCCGACAACACGTGACAGTACGCGCGCCCAATATTATTGTGGCCAAACAGTTTACGTTCCCGAGGTGGGCGATGTGGTAATAACCCAGGAGCATATAATGCAGGCTGAAGAACTCAAGATCACTGTTGGACAACTCCTCGAGATCGAGGACATGCCTGTGATTACAGAGGAGGAAATAAAACGGAAATATGTCCGGGGCCAACCTTTGGTCAAGCCAGAAGATGTCAAGAAGCTCCCAACGAGAATGTATGAATTGCATCAATGGTACATGGACATTACTAAGAGATCCGATAGAGAGTCCTTGATGGTGTATGTCAAGAAGGATCATTACTACCATGAGAAAGCTGTGGCCGTTGAGTATTCTGAACTGTTTTAGTTATACAATCAAGACGCACTCGACAAATCTATCGTCAGTTGCTATTGTCTGTAAGTGATTTCTTTCTGTAATTTAAGTCTCAAGCTAGCTGTAGTGATCCTTTTGATCAATCATTACCTGTAATTATCCTCACTATATTCTTTTCTGTGGTATTATGCAGGATGAAGATGTATGAAATGAGAAAAGGTGGACGCTATGGCATTGGGTTCATTGACCCAAACACCGTTAATCAATACACATGGAAAATGAGCAAGTATTATGAAAAGCAGGTAGAGGACAGCATGCTAGAGTTCTTGAAGCGCCTCAAATACAATGAAGATATACTACTTCCTTACAACTTCGAGTGAGTCACACTTTCTTGTACTACAAATTCTCTGTTTTTGCCTACTAGCTAGCTACATGTTTTTGCTTACATATGCCCGCTTAATTAAGACATGCAAACGTGTGTGCATGCAGATTTCACTGGATCTTGTGTATCATTAAAGTTGACGCCGGAACAGTTGAAATACTGGACTCGCTACTCAAAGCAAATAGTGACTACAACATCTTGTATGGGATAGTCAACAGGTAATTTCAATCATTATTAACTATATATCTCGGCCTATTTAGTTCGTCATTTCATGATATGAACTATTTAATAACCACTTTATTCATTTTCTTTGTCGGCGGGCAGGGCTTGGGCAAGGTTCATCAGCGTCACGGAAGGCGAATGGAAACCACAGCTGAAATGGTTTCGATCCAAGGTAAGTAATTAAGTAGTACTAGCTAGCTAGCTAGCTGCCATCTCTTTAATTATCATGCTTGATTAATTATTATCTGATCAAATTAAATTCCATTCTCGTAATAAAGGCCCTGAAGCAGGCGCAGGGGACTAATCTGTGTGCATACTGCGTTTGCGAGAACATTCGCATGATGGCGTCCGAAAGGAGCAAATCTCAAAGACAGGAATGGGTACGCTTGTCAGAACACTATTCACAATTTTTACACCATTATCGATATCTAGTCACACAACTAATACACATGCATATTGATCTCCTTCTTAACAGTTCAAAGAGGTGCGGGAGAAGCTCCTAGAAACGGAGCGCGTAGAAGCACTTCAAGAGGAAATAGCGGGATTTTTGCTCGACCAGGTCATAAATCCGAAGGGAGAATACTATTACCCGCTACCGCCCCCATCGAACATGTCATGAACCACTTGCAATTGTCATCATGCTCCGAAGGCACCAATTAGGATAATGCCACTGGCTCCGAAGGCAACATGCATATGTAGGAGAAATTGTATATAGCTATACATGTGTGTATGTGTAAATTAATATGGTGGTTTGTGAGACATTGATGATATATATATGATTGGTTCTACTAGAAATTCTATTTATATATATATATGCATAACGTGTACAATGTGTAGTACCGTAAAATACTAGCAAACGAAAAAGAATTAAAATGGAAAACACAAAATTAAATGAAAAAGAAATCATAAAACCAAAAACCCCCCAAACATTTTAGTACCGGTTGGTGTTACCAACCGGTACTAAAGGGCTCCCGGCCCCCGGAGCTGGCTCGTGCCACGTGGTTGCCCTTTAGCACCGGTTCGTGCTGAACCGGGTACTAAGGGGGGGGGCCTTTAGTGCCGAAATGTTAGTGTCGGTTCCGAAACCGGCACTAAAGGGCCTTACGAACCGGTGCTATTGCCCTGTTCTGCACTAGTGCTCCCTCTTCACCGCCGTCGATCGCCTCGTCGCCGGCACCACCGTGGTGAGCCTCTTGTTCTTATCTTCTTTCTGCAAGATAAAAATTCTTACTTGAGATAGATAATTGTCTAATTTTCTTACTTTTATTATTCCTTGTTATTATATAGTGCGATGGTTCTGGTATCCGCCCCCGTCGGCCCTCATCCTCTCTATGATTCAGATATGGTATATATTATCTTTTTATAACTATTTGGTTCATTTATTGTTTATGACAATTATGCCGACCAACGTGACATAGATTTTATTTATGTAGGAGGTGGTTGAACCGGAAATTCCAACCGACCCTATAGTCGAGAGGTTAAATTTAGTCGAAGAAGAAAACAATTACTTGAAGGAAAAAATAAAAAATTGAAGAGGAGAAGATGATATTGGAGTTGCATGTTGCGGATGTCGTCGATGATCACAAGATCAAGATGGATGCAATCCGGTTGAAGATTAGAAAGATTAGAAAATATGCCATTCATACCGAGGCTTGGTATCATTATGCCGTTGGATCAATTGTTACCTTAGTTGTGATTATGATCGCACTTGTTGCTGCATTGAAAGGTTTTACATAGTTTCAATGTATGGTTTAACTAGATGCTCTGGAGAGCTATATGTTGTTCAATTTGAACTATGTATGTACCTTGGTTTTAATGTGATGATGAACAACTATTAATTTGGTCACTTATCTATCCATGTTCATTTCTAGTGCTTTTCAATTTCCGGGTCTTATAGCTGAAAAAAGAGTAAATACATGAAAAATAACAAATGAAGTCAAAAAGGGTTGAAAATTGATGATATGGCTTTAAATGGTGCATTTTGAACATACAAAAACTATGGAGTTCAAATAAGTTAAAAAAAATGAAATCCTTTTGTAACAGACGACTTTCCGTATAAAAAGAGATTGTCCGTTTTGTACACGAAGTGCATCCAGTTTTTGCCGTAAGCCTCTCTACTTTCTTGCACATGCTATGTGGGTGAAATGATGATATCATGCCAACTTTTAACCTTTTCAGAGTTCATTTGTAGTGCTTTTCAATTTCAGGGTCTTATAGCTGAAAAAAATCAGTAAATGCATGGAAAATAACAAATGAAGTCAGAACGGGTTGAAAATTGATGATGTGGCTTTGAATGGTGCATTTTAAACATAGAAAAACTATGGAGTTCAAATAAGTTCAAAAAATGAAATCCTTTTGTAACAGACGAGTTTCCGTATGAAACACTGATATTTCGAAAGAGATTGTCCGTTCTGTACACGAAGTAGATCCAATTTTTGCCGTAAGCCTCTCTACTTTCTTACACATGCTATGTGGGTGAAATGATGATGTCATGCCAACTTTTAACCTTTTCAGAGTTCATTTGAAATGCTTTTCAATTTCAGGGCCTTATAGCTAAAAAATCAGTAAATGCATGAAAAATAGCAAATGAAGTCAGAAAGGGTTGAAAATGGATGATGTGGCTTTGAATGGTGCATTTTGAACATAGAAAAACTATGGAGTTCAAATAAGTTCAAAAAAATGAAATCCTTTTGTAACAGATGAGTTTCCGTATGAAACCCTGATTCTTCGAAAGAGATTGTCCGTTTTGTACACGAAGTGCATCAAGTTTTTGTCGTAAGCCTCTCTACTTTCTTGCACATGCTATGTCGGTGAAATGATGATACCATGCCAACTTTTAACCTTTTCAGAGTTCATTTGTTGTGCTTTTCATTTTTAGGGTCTTATAGCTGGAAAAAAAATTAGTAAATGCATGAAAAATAGCAAATGAAGTCAGAAAGGGTTGAAAATGGATGATGTGGCTTTGAATGGTGCATTTTGAACATAGAAAAACTATGGAGTTCAAATAAGTTCAAAAAATGAAATCCTTTTGTAACAGATAAGTTTCCGTATGAAACCCTGATTCTTCGAAAGAGATTGTCCGTTTTGTACACGAAGTGCATCGAGTTTTTGTCGTAAGCCTCTCTACTTTATTGCACATGCTATGTCGGTGAAATGATGATACCATGCCAACTTTTAACCTTTTCAGAGTTCATTTGTAGTGCTTTTCATTTTTAGGGTCTTATAGCTGAAAAAAAATCAGTAAATGCATTAAAAATAACAAATAAAGTCAGAAAGGGTTGAAAATTGATGATGTGGCTTTGAATGGTGCATTTTGAACATAGAAAAACTATGGAGTTCAAATAAGTTTAAAAAAATGAAATCCTTTTGTAACAGACGAGTTTCCGTATGAAACCCTGATACTTTGAAAGAGAAACAAAATAAAATAATCAGTAAATGCATGAAAGTTTAATAGAAAAAATAATTATCTCAAAATAAAATAAATAAGTAATTTGAAACAAAATAATATAAACTTTAATAAAATATATAAGTAGAAATAAAATAAAATAAAATAAAATAAACTTTAATAACATAAATAAAATTTATGAAACTAAAATTATCAAAGTATTTTCTGTTCAAAACATTATAAACAACCTCTAAAATTTATCAAACTAAAATTATATAAAATTGATGTAACTAAAATTATCAAAGTATTTTCTGTTCAAAATCATTAAAAGCAAAAGGAATTTTCATAAAGAATTTTGTTTGTTAGAAACTTTAATAGCAAATATATATAAGTAGAAACAAAATAAAATAAAATAAATAAGTATTTT
This sequence comes from Triticum urartu, assembly GCF_003073215.2. Taxonomy (NCBI): domain Eukaryota; kingdom Viridiplantae; phylum Streptophyta; class Magnoliopsida; order Poales; family Poaceae; genus Triticum; species Triticum urartu. The sequence goes on from NC_053024.1 coordinate 744,037,056, forward strand.
GTTGTAAGTAGATACGAAACAAAAAAAGCAAAAAAGAAAACAAAAAAACCGGGAAAAAATAAAAAAAATGCCACCTACTGGGCCACCACGGCCTGAATACGACTAGAAACCCATCAATGGTCCAGGATTCAGGCCCGTAGAAGGCCCAGAAGGCCCATATGGCATAGCAGTGACAATTACGCCCGTAAGCCTGCAATAGAGAGGAGCTCGAGAGGGGTGCGGCAGTGGGGCTTATAAACCACTCCGCGCCCCTCTCAACTAGCTAGGTGGGACTAAACTCCCACCACCACGCTGTTGTGCGCGGCCTTTTGTTGGGGAACGTTGCAGAAAACAAAAAATTTCCTACGGTTTCACCAAGATCCATCTAGGAGTTCATCTAGCAACGAGTGATCGGATTGCATCTACATACCTTTGTAGATCGCGAGCGGAAGCGTTCAAGGAACGGGGATGAGGTAGTCGTACACGACGTGATCCAAATCACCGGAGATCCTAGCACCGAACGGACGGCACCTCCGCGTTCAACACACGTACGGTTAGCGCAACGTCTCCTTCTTCTTGATCCAGCAAGGGGGAAGGAGAGGTTGAGGAAGATGGCTCCAGCAGCAGCACGACGGCGTGGTGGTGGTGGAGCTGCAGTACTCCGGCAGGGCTTCGCCAAGCACTATGGAGGAGGAGGAAGTGTTGGAGAGGGAGAGGGAGGCACCCAAGATCAAGGTAAGAAGTCCTCCATCTCCCCACTATATATAGGAGGGCCAAGGGGGGCGCCGGCCCTAGGAGATCTAATCTCCTAGGGTGGTGCGGCCAAGGGGAGGAATCCCTCCTCCCCAAGGCACCTAGGAGGTGCCTTCCCCTCCTAGGACTCTTCCTCCTTGAAACCCTAGGCGCATGGGCCTCTTGGGGCTGGTGCCCTTGGCCCATGTAGGCCAAGGTGCACCCCCTACAGCCCATGTGGCCCCCCGGGACAGGTGGCCCCACCCGGTGGACCCCCAGGACCCTTCCGGTGGTCCCGGTACAATACCGATGACCCCGAAACTTGTCCCGATGGCCGAAACAGGACTTCCCATATATAAATCTTTACCTCCGGACCATTCCGGAACTCCTCGAGACGTCCGGGATCTCATCCGGGACTCCGAACAACATTCGGGTTACTGCATATACATATCCCTACAACCCTAGCGTCACCGAACCTTAAGTGTGTAGACCCTACGGGTTCGGGAGACATGTAGACATGACCGAGATCGCTCTCCGGTCAATAACCAACAGCGGGATCTGGATACCCATGTTGGCTCCCACATGCTCCTCGATGATCTCATCGGATGAACCACGATGTCGAGGATTCAAGCAACCCCGTATACAATTCCCTTTGTCAATCGGTATGTTACTTGCCCGAGATTCGATCGTCGGTATCCCAATACCTCGTTCAATCTCGTTACCGGCAAGTCACTTTACTCATACCGTAATGCATGATTCCTTGACCAGACACTTGGTCACTTTGAGCTCATTATGATGATGCATTACTGAGTGGGCCCAGTGATACCTCTCCATCATACGGAGTGACAAATCCCAGTCTTGATCCGTGTCAACCCAACAGACACTTTCGGAGATACCCGTAGTATACCTTTATAGTCACCTAGTTACGTTGTGACGTTTGGCACACCCAAAGCACTCCTACGGTATCCGGGAGTTACACGATCTCATGGTCTAAGGAAAAGATACTTGACATTGGAAAACTCTAGCAAACGAACTATACGATCTTATGCTATGTTTAGGATTGGGTCTTGTCCATCACATCATTCTCCTAATGATGTGATCCCGTTATCAATGACATCCAATGTCCATAGTCTGGAAACCATGACTATCTGTTGATCAACGAGCTAGTCAACTAGAGGCTTACTAGGGACATGTTGGTGTCTATTATTCACACATGTATTACGATTTCCGGATAACACAATTATAGCATGAATAAAGACAATTATCATGAACAAGGAAATATAATAATAATGCTTTTATTATTGCCTCTAGGGCATATTACCAACACCTTTGGTCCTGGTTGGTGGCACCAACCGGGACTAAAGGTGGGCATTAGTCCCGGTTCGTGCCATCAAACGATGGAGGAGGAAGGACGCCGTGATGACGGCTCCGGTGACCGAATGGAGGGGGAAGGACACCTTGATGACGGCTCCGGTGACCGAACGGAGTTCGGCCAGGTATATATATTAATTAATTAAGCATGTGCTGACCATAGCTAATTGATGCATTAATTGTTTTGTATGTACACATATTAACTCTCTTCTTTTTCTTCTTTTCTAGCCCTCCGGATCGAGCAACACTTCGGTAACGAGACGAGGCCCGAAGAGAAAGTTGCACGTAGATGAAAGGTACACGATCATCGAAACTGATCGCGCTGGCCAACCGATTGAACCTCTCCGGACCAAGCAAAAATTTAGTGCTCAGTGCGGGGTTCTAGTGAGGGACATGATCCCGATCAGCATCGAGCAACGGTTGAAGCCTAAGGACAAAGACTCTCAGGTGTCTTATGTCAGCGATACGCAGAAAGCTGATCTTTGGACCGCGCTGCAGGAAAATTTCACCTTCCCGCCAGAGGAGGATCCGAAGAATCCAGTTAAAAAGCCAATGATAAAGGCTTATGCTCTTAAGAAGATGGCTGAGCTATTCAAGAGGTGGAAGAATGAGCTGAAATCATCGTTTGTCGACCAAGACAAGACTCCAGAATTCATCGGCCGATTTGAGAAGATCAAAGATCAGTGGCCCGAATTTTTCACCAAAAAGAAATCTGAGAGAGCAGCGAAGATGTCGGTGACAAACAAGAAAAATGCTGCAAAGAAGAAGCATCACCATCGCACGGGGTCTGGTGGCTACCTGAAAGCCCGGCCATTGTGGGACAAGGCTAGGAATGACCTCATTGATAAAGGGATCGAACCAGAGACGCGACGCTGGCCAGACCGTTGCAGGACTTGGTTCTTCGGGGTTGGGGGGAAATTGGACCCTGTAACAGGGAAGTGCGTTTGGACCGACGAGCAGCTGAACATACCCATCGTGAAGCTTCAGGAGTATCTCAAAAAGGCGCAACAAGGGACGTTCGTTCTGGACAGAGAGAACGACGAGCTCACAGAGGCCCTCGGGAACCCTGAGCACCCTGGACGGACACGAGGCACGCCAGGCTCCCTTTCGTGGAAGGCTGGATTTCCCGACGCAGGCGGTTACAAACGCCTGGAGTGGAAGAAGAAAAAGGAGTTGACCCAAATATAGGCGCTGCATGCAAGGGTACAAGCGCTAGAGGAACGAGAGGCAGTTCGCAGCACGCGACCTGCCGAAGCTACACCCGAAGCTACCCCGCCATCTCAGCGGAGAAGCAGTGTGGCTTCCACGGAGCTGCTTCAGGAGCCTGTCTTCACGGCTCCTGCTAGCTACCCCGTAGATGCTATCACGGAGTCTCAGCATTGCCACCTTATGACGTAGTGGATGGAATTGAAAGTCAAGGCGGTTGTTGGCTCTGTTGCACCTCCTGAACCTGGTGCAACTTTTCACTGCCGGCCGATTCCAGAAGGATATGCTAGGGTGATGGTGAATGAAATCACAGAAGGATTTGAGGACCTCCAGCTTGCCACCCTATGGGTGAAGGGGAGACTCGGCTAGGTTCTTGTCTGAAGACTCCATGCCTATGGAGGAAGGAGCTCATCAACCTTCCGAACTGGATGCCTCCGCCTCCTCCTCCTCCTCCGGCGAGTCAGGCACTCCGCCTGCTCCACCACCTCCTCCTCCGGCGAGTGACGATCAGGGCACTCAGCCTCCTTCTCCGGCGCGTGGCGGCACTCCGCCTCCTTCTCCGCCTACGCCGGCGTGCCCGAGCAACCACCAGCCTCCTCCTTCTCCGCCTCACTAGCAAGGGCGGAAGAGACCCACCGCCGTCCCGGCTGCTCCGGCGCGTCGTAGTCCTTCTCCTCCGCCTCGTAGTCCTTCTCCTCCTTCTCCTTCGCTCCGTCTGCTCCGACGTCTAGCAGTACAGCCAGAGGCAGGAGGCAATACAGATACGGTCCACCTCTCAAGCCTCTAGAGAAGTTACCGTACGAGAGGACCGTGGAAGAAAACAAGAAGATCGTGGAAAAAGAAGTGAAGGACTTCTTTGAAGGGGCGAAAGCAGAGAGACATCCACCTCCGGAGGAGAAGGTAGATACAGTGAAAGCAAAGCGCACTATCGATGCCCTGAGGAAACCACCAAAATCTCCGCCGAAAACCAACTATGAGCGCGTTACTGAAAAGACATATCTCGAAGCGGAGCGGTCGGGAAGTACTGTCAGTGATCAAAGGTTAAAAGAACGACGAGCAGCTGGGAAAAAATTGCCCAGCTCGGCGAACAAGCGAACCAATCGTGCCCCCGCTCAATGTGTCTAGCGACATCGTCGCTAATGCTCCGGGGATGGTGCCCGGTTATAGCAATCTTGGAGATTACCTGCCCGATGATGTACATTATGATTTCTTGGAGGTGGACGAACCCAGATACGAGTACGGGAAGCCTCGCGTCAAAGATGAAAAATCTCTAACAACGATGATGCGAAGATTCCATAATTGGTACAAGAAAACCTGCACAGAGTCTGGGGGATGGATACTTTGTATCTGAGAGTTAAGGAGGAGCATGACCTTGTTGGAATTGATCTGTTGACTGTTCCATTTGAGGAGTTCTTCCTATTCTTCAATCAAAAGGCCCTCGATAAATTAACGGTCACTTGCTATTGTCTGTAAGTACTACATCTATCATTAAGTCTCTATATATAGCTCAGCTCTTTCATTGCATGTATTTATAATTATCCTCACTATATTATGCAGATTGAAGATCGTCGAGTGCAGAAAAGCAGAAATGTATGATATTGGGTTCATTAACACAAATCTCATAGATGAATTTCAGGTTAAAAAGAGGGCCGAAGATGCTGAGGACAACTTGCTCAAATCATTGTTAATAAATCAAAACAAAGATCTAATAGTCTTTCCTTACAACTTCAAGTGAGTGTTACTGTCGTGTGCATATTCGGTTTCCCTTATTACTCGAGCGAGGTTATAGTAATGTAATTGATGAGTTATGCATGCGTGCGCAGCTTCCACTATATTCTCCTGGAGATTAAGCTTGAGCGGGGACTAGTAACCGTCTTAGACTCGAGACGAAAAGATCCCGAGACCTATGCAAACATGACGAAAATTCTCAACAAGTAAGTTCAATCAATCATTATCGCACCATATCGGCAACTTTTTGTTCATTTCCTGATATCTCAAGTAATAATTATTTTCTTTGTCATTTTCTTTGTCTTGCAGGGTTTGGAAAAAGTTCACCGCAGAAGCTCCGGGACTGCCGAAGGAGCTGCGATATACATATCCGAAAGTAAGTACTACTAGCTAGCTAGTTGCGCACATCTCCCATTGATTCTAGCTACATTCATCAATGCCATTTATAATGCTTCATTACCAGTTTGATTGACATCTATTTCTCGTAAAGTGCTTGTGGCAGGAACAAGGGAATGATTACTATGGATACTACGTGTGCGAGTACATCTACAACGCGACTTTGAAAAATAAGCGGGGCTACTCTAAAAGACAATATGAAGTGCGTAAGCAATAGTATTCACAATTTCATTTTATTACACCATTATTTCTGTTGGGTTTCATTCATATATATGTATTAACCCCCTTCTTCAAATTAGACGTGGTAGATGCGGTATGAACTCCTACCACAAGATCGCATGAAAGCAATTCAAGAGGAATTGGCGGGATTCTTTCTTGACCACGTCATCAATAATGCCGGAGAATACCATGTGGAAGTTGAGTTCAAATGCTAGGGGATTGTAAGAGATCTTACATATTGTATATGTATGTAGCCAGTAGCGTCGGATAGATAATATGAAAACTTGTTGTTTGACCAATCACTCAGAGAAGGAGAGGTCGATCACTTCTCCGGTATGCATGACCAATTTATGTACTTAATGGTTTCCTTCATTTTCTTACTAGCTAGCTGTCGAGGGCCTCTCTATACGTATAGTACGTAGCACCGACCAAGCATGTAGGTAAGAGAGGACACTTCTCTCTATTAATTAATTAGATACCTAACACAATATATGAAACACCTTAATTAACCATACAAAACCCTCAAATCCACCCCCCCTTTCAGAAAAAAACAAAAACCCTAGCCTGGATGCCTATTGGTCCTGGTTGGTGCCACCAACCGGGACTGAAGGGCCTCCTGCCTGGGCTCGCCGGAGCGGCCACGTGGAGGCCCATATGTCCCGGTTCGTATAAGAACCGGGACTAAAGGCCTAGGGCATTAGTAACGACACTTTAGTCCTGGTTCCCGAACCGGGACAAATGGGCCTTATGAACTGGGACAAATGGCCTTTTTTCTACTAGTGTAGGATAGCCCATCGTCGTAGAACTCGCCGAGATGGACGAAGATGAACAAAATTTGTGCGGACAATTGAGAGAAGCAACTCATCAAATTGAATAAACAACAACAATAAAGCCTTTAAACTCATCAAATTGAAGATCTAAAAAAACTTTTCGAAATAGGTAGGGTTGTTGTTTGCATGCCTATAGGAAAGAAAGAAGTAGCATATTGAAAGGATAGGGTTTTCTTTAGCATGGTGTGCAGCAAGATATAATAAAAATAATGTGCTCTAAAGAAGCACCGCATGTCGTTTACATGTTGTGCTCGGCAAAAGATCCACAAGTTGCTAAAACCTTATTAAGTAAAAAAACGGGCTAACATTTCATAGAACCTGAGAAAACAGCCTACATCTACAAGTGCAATATGAATTTAATGAAGGCTGAAAAGAGTAGCATTTAGATGTACAATACCAAGATATTCATTGTTGACAAGCAAAAATATCAACAGTTCAAGTACATGGCTCCGAAGTACAACAATGAATAAAACTCGCATCCTTCTAGAATATTACGACACATCCACCGCATAGTAACCACGAAATCTTGCAAAGCACAAATGTTTGTGACATATTTCATCGACAAGAAAGATGACTGTAATCGGAAGATTGTGACTGTGTAGACCACCACTGGGCCACATGATCGCAGAACCAAACCCTATAGAAAAGCAACATAATTCACTCTAAAGTGGAGCTACAGGAGAAAATGATCATTACAAAGCCAACACCTTTTAGCCGACAGAAGAAAATGCTACAGGAGAAAATGATCATTCCAAAGCCAACACCATTTAGCAAACAGAAGAAAACCCAACAACACTAGCTCCATATATATCAAGTTGGGAACACCTGCAGTTGAGAACATACGTGGATTAGTATGGTGCTAAAACAGTATATACATAGCAAGCAAAGCTAATACAGATTAGTTGAACAAATATCCAAAGTTCAATTGCAGAATAACAAACAATCATGATTATAGCAAACGAGTCATCACCATAGTGAAGACAACAAAGTATGGGGATATTAATAAGGCTCAAACATTCAAGGAAAGAATTAGTAGCATTACCTCTCAAGCCTGGCTGGGTGAAAGCTCTTAAGAGGCATCTGCAAATGTTTTGAGAAACAAGCCTTAAATTTATCATCATCATCATAACACATCCCCCAATTGATCAAATCATATCGACTACAACTAGTCAGCTACTGGTTAACAAAGATGTAATCACAATAACCAGCTCTGTAAACCGACCAAAATACTATGTCAGGTTCCTATCAACACACAAAGCAAACAAGATAAAATAACCGCTCAGAGAACCGGTTAAAGTCATGCACACAGCTGAACAAAACCAGGTGCAAAAGGAGATTTTAGCCCAAACCAAACCACAAAGGTTATGGCCGAAGGTGGACACTTGCAGTGGAGAGAAGCGGTTATTGTTTACATTGTCATACGACACTTCATATGGTCTAAGAATCCTCACTTGGATAATCTAAGATGAATAAAATAAACAATATAAACTTATAGAGGAGCTGAAGATATTGGTAGTAAGCCTCAGAAAGCCGCAAAAATATTGTCATTGGGTATCTGACGGTAATTCCAACATAAAGCTAATCATTATGTGCTTCAATTGCATTACAGGTCTCTAATGTAAAGGAAAAGATTGCCTAGCAACCAGAAAACTAAAAGAATGTCAGAAGAAAAAATGCCTAGCATCAGAATATAACTGCCTTCTGATTCATAGGAAAATAAGCACTCTGTCAAAAGGTGTCCTCAGATTGTTTCAAGGTTTCATCCCATGATACTGAAGAAATAAAGAAGAAATAAAACTATTGAAAAAACTGATCTCTAAAGGATTCAGTTGCAAAGTTGACATCACCCATGCTGCTCATGCTACCCCTCGGATCAAGTGTTGGATTATGCATCAATAACTCCTCATGATCCAAACAGATCATCCACATTGAAAGGCAAGAACAATATCCAAAAAGGATTGAAGATATATACAGCTGCTGAGTTGTGGCCGTGTTTTAATTGGTTCAATTCTGCCAGCGATGTCATCAATGCTTTCAAAAGACTTATTATCCTCATCCCAACTATGTTCTCCACAGCAAACAAGCTAACAAACACAAAAAGAGTCGAGTGAGAACAATGAACCGGAGATTAAAAATATAAGGTATCAGATGGCTCGGTTCAGCGGGATAATCGGCATACAAATCAACTCCTAGGAGCAAACCTGTGATTTGGTTTGTTGAGCTTGAATATTTGGAAATCGTCACAGCCATCACCCAAGGAATGTAAGTAGAAAAGAAATCAAATCAACTGTTCAAAATTGCATCTGTCGAGTCAGATTCAAAAATATGTCAATCAACACAGATCCACCTAAGAGGACCCTAAGACTGGGGCAACAAGTTTCAAATCATATCCTCAAACTAGTTTGGAGAATCATTGCAAACATCAAAGTGGTAATTTTTCCAACCGAAATAGATTAACTGAGTAGGGTATGTATGCAGTCTAGCTGAAACTAAACAGGAAAGCTAAAGGTCATCAGCTAAGAGCGAAAAACTATTCTGTTCAAGTAATCACTATTTGGTCGTTTGAACTATGCACTTGTGCTCATCAGCCTACCTCGTAGAAGTTACAGATCTTCAAGCTCGTCAGCTAGGAGCGAAAGACCATTTTGAACAATGCACTTGGGCTCAGAATATGGGTGGTGATATAGCAGGATGGTGGGCAAGGCAGATAAATGACAGTTATGATGAACAAGACCAAATATAAATCTTCACCATCATCTACAACAAATTAATACATGAGGTTACAGAAATAACAATAAAAAGAACACACAAATTGTTTGCTTCATCGCTTAGAAACAGAAAACGACACACACAATAAGTTTCAACCACCTTGTTGATGTCTTCCACAAGGTGTTCACTAGTAGAAAGGGGGGCAAAGGTCCAGGCCGGGTCAGCCCATTAGTCCCGGTTCAGTCCAGAACCAGGACCAATGGGGGCATTGGACACGGTTCGTGAGCCCAGGGGCCGGCCGGGCCACGTGGGCCATTGGTCCCGGTTCGTCTGGACCTTTGGTCCCGGTTGGTGTGACGAACCGGGACCAATAGGCCTCGCTCCTGGCCCACCACCATTGGTCCCGGTTGGTGGCATGAACCGGGACTAAAGGCTCCCCTTTAGTCCCGGTTCATGCCACCAAGCGGGACCAATGGTGGTGCCTATATATACCCCCTCGCGTAAGAGCAGAGCACACTGCTCTATTTTTTCTGGCCGAGGGGGAGAGGGCTTGGTGGTGCTCTAGATCACCTCCTATGCACACAAGGAGTTCGATGGAATGCCCGAGCCACACTACTTAAGCTTTCTCCTCTCCAAGCTCGACCTCCAAGCTCCATTCTCCTCAATATTTGTCTAGGTTTAGCGGTCCGTCATGCCCCATCCCCGTCTTCACCGCCGTCGATCACCCGCGCCGAGCTCATCGCCGGCACCACCGTGGTGAGCCTCTTATTCTTATCTTCTTTCTGAAAGGAAAAATATTCTTACTTGTATGTTTACATACATACTTGTATTATTTTCTTACTTTTATTATTGCATCTTATATAGTGCGATGGTTTTGGTATCCGCCCCCGTCGGCCCTCGTCCTGTCTATGATTCGGATGTGGGATATATATTATCTTTATAACTATTGGTTCATTTATTGTTTATGAAAATTATGCCGACCAACGTGACATAGATTTTATTTATCTAGGATGTGTATGAACCGGAAATTCCAACCGACCCTATTGTCGAGAGGTTAAATTTAGTTGAAGAAGAAAATAGTTTCTTGAAGGAAAAAATAAAAAAATTGAGGAGGAGAAGATATTGGAGTTGCATGTTGCGGATGTCGTCGATGATCACAAGATCAAGATGGATGCAATGCGCTTGAAGATTAGAAAGATTAGAAAATATGTCATTCATTCCGAGGCTTGGTATCATTATGCCGTTGGATCAATTGTAACCTTGGTTGCGATTATGATCGCATTTGTTTTCGCATTGAAATGTTTTACATAGTTTCAATGTATGGTTTAATTAATCAGATGCTCTGGAGAGCTATATGTTGTTAGATGAGAACTATGTATGTACTTTGGTTTTAATGTGATGATGAACTTCTATTAATTTGGACACTTAATTATATATAATGCACGCAGATGAACTGGCAATGGATGTACGGTGACAGACACAACTCCGAGTACATTAAGGGCGTGCATGAGTTTCTCGATGCGGCTGAGGCAAACAAGCAGAACGGTTTTATGTGTTGTCCATGCACTAAATGTGGGAATACGATGTCTTACTCTAACCGGAAAATCCTTCACTCCCACCTGCTTTACAAGGGTTTCATGCCACACTATAATGTTTGGACGAGGCACGGAGAAATAGGGGTTATGATGGAAGACGGCGAAGAAGAATAGTACGATGACAACTATGTGCCCCCTGAATACGGTGATGCTGCAACGGGGGGAGCTGGTTTATAATTTTGCTGACCTAAAACTAATGGCACTAACAGAAAGTTTATAATTTTTCTAAAACTAATGGCACTAACAGAAAGTTTATAATTTTGCTGACCTAAAAGCAAAAAAGAATGAAAAAATAAAGCAAAAAACAAAATAAAATAAATTATGCAGAAAACAAAACAAAAAACGGAAAAAAATTAAAAATAGCAACAATAAGTATTTTGTTGTAAGTAGAAACAAAATAAAATATATAAAGCAACAAAGAAAACAAAAAAAGTGTTTTCAAATTTGAAAACTAACGGCACTAACAGAAATTTTATAATTTTTCTAAAACTAAAAGCAAAAAGAATTAAAAAATAAAGGAAAAAACAAAAGAAAATAAATAATGCAGAAAACAAAAGAAAAAAACTGGAAAAAAAATAGCAATGCGGCTCGCCCCTGGCCCATGACCATTAGTCCCGGTTTGTGCCGCAAACCGGGACTAAAGGGTTGGTCCTCGTTGCGCACAGAGTTTAGTCCCACCTCGCCAACCGAAGGGCGCTCACACCAGTTTATAAGCCCGTCCCTCTCTGCCTTGTTGAGCTCCTCTCAAAGTGAAAATAGATGCCCCTATACAGGGAATTTGACCTAAATTCATAGTGAATTTCTCTGAAATTCATAGAAATTGATTATGAATTTAGGTCGAATTTACTCTATAGGTGCATCTATGTTCATTTTTAGTAAAGTTAATCACAAACTTGTGATTCACACAAATTTCAAAGAATTCAAATTTTAACTATTCAAATTTTAAAACTAATGGCACTAACAGAAATTTTATAATTTTTCTAAAACTAATGGCACTAATAGAAAGTTTATAATTTTGCTGACCTAAAAGCAAAAAGAATTAAAAAAATAAAGAAAAAACAAAACAAAATAAATAATACAGAAAACAAAACAAAAAAACTGGAAAAAAATAAAAATAGCAACAATAAGTATTTTGTTGTAAGTAGAAACAAAACAAAATAAATAAAGCAACAAAGAAAACAAAAAAACTAAAAAAGTGTTTTCAAATTTCAAAACTAATGGCACTAGCAGAAAGTTTATAATTTTGCTGACCTAAAAGCAAAAAGAATTAAAAAATAAAGCATAAAACCAAAGAAAATAAATAATGCAGAAAACAAAACAAAAAAACTGGAAAAATAGCAACAATAATTATTTTGTTGTAAGTAGAAACAAAATAAAATAAATAAAGCAACAAAGAAAAAAACAAAAAAAGTGTTTTCAAATTTGAAAACTCATGGCACTAACAGAAAGTTTATAATTTTTCTAAAACTAAAAGCAAAAAGAATTAAAAATAAAGCAAAAAACAAAATAAAATAAATAATGCAGTAAACAAAAAAACTGGAAAAAATAGCAACAATAAGTATTTTGTTGTAAGTAGAAACAAACTAAAATAAATAAAGGAACAAAGAAAAAAAAAGTGCCACCTACTGGGCCCCCACGGCCTGAATACGACTAGAAACCTTAACATGTCCAGGATTCAGGCCCGCAGGAGGCCCAGTAGGCCCACAGGCACACAGCGCAGGGTTAGGCCCGAAAGCCTGCATTTGAGAGGAGCTCGAGAGGGAAGGCGCAGCAGCGCTTATAAACCACTCTCGAGCTCTCTCAGCTAGCGAGGTGGGACTAAAGTTTTGGAGCCGGGCAGCACAAGCCCTTTGGTCCCGGTTGGTGGCACCAACCGGGACTAAAGGGGGGCATTGGTCCCGGCTGGTGCCACGAACCGGGACCAATGCCTTTGCTATATAAGCCAGCACTTAGGAAATTTTCACATTTCCCTCGTAGTTGCCCCCGACGACGCCGAGCACATCGACGCCGCCAGGCTGCCCCGACGCCGCCCGCCGCCCCCGCCGTCGCCGTCACCCGCACCCGTCGTCGCCATCGCCCGCGCCCTCGCCGGCCGTCGCCCGCGCCCTCGCCCGACACCGTCGCCGCGCGCCGCCGTCCCCTGCCCCGACGCGCGCCGCCCCTGCCCCGTCGCCGTCGCCGTGCCGCCGTCCCCTGCCCCGACGTGTCGCCGCCTCTGTGAGCACCGCGCGTCTACCGCCCCCGCCGCCGTCATGCAATTTTTTTAATTGTACATGCTATTTTTTACATGTTTTTAGATTTTCATATAATATATGTATGTATGTATTTTTTAGATATATGTATTTTTTGATGTATGTTCATATATGTATGTATGTATTTTTTACATGTTTTTTGTATGTATGTATGTATTTTTTCAATTGTAATGATGTTTTAAAAATACATATATGCAAAAGTTAGATTTTTAATTAGAAAAGTTTTATCTATATATGTTCTCTGATTTAGTACATTTTAGGTTAGTTTCATTTTTTAAAAAGTTTTATATATTTAGGAAGAAGGAATAGAAGGAAGAAGAAGGAAGAAAAGGTTTTATATATGCAAAAGTTAGTTTTTTAGAAAAGTTTTATATATCTAGCTAGGAAAGGAAGAAGAAGAGAAAGAATGAGAGGAAAAAGGAAAATAAGAAGATGAAGAAAGGAGAAGAAGAGGAGAAATAAATAAGAAGAGGAAAAAAGAAGAAAAAGAAGAGGAGAAGAAGAAAGGAATAGAGGAGAAGAAGAGAAAATAGAATAAGAAAGGAATAGAGGAGAAGAAGAGAAAATAGAATATTTCTATTTTCTCTTCTTCTCCTCTATTCCTTTCTTCTTCTCCTCTTTTTTTCTTCGATCTTCTCCTCTAGCTATTCCTTTCTTCTTCTCCTCTTTTTATTTCTGTCGTCGTTGATATACCCCTCCCGATAACTTCAACACGAGGGGGGGTCGATATACCCCCTCCCCGATAATATTTTTTCCCATGTACGTGTGTCGTGTCGATATAAACTCCCGATAACTTTAACACGTGGGGGGGGTCGATATACCCCCTCCCCGATAATATTATTTTCCCATGTACGTATGTCGTGTCGATATAAACTCCCGATAACTTCAACACATGGGGGGGTCGATATACCCCCTCCCGATAACTTCAACACAAGGGGGGGTCGATATACCCCCTCCCCGATAACTTCAACACGTGGGGGGGTCGATATGCCCCCTCCCCGATAACTTCAACACGTGGGGGGCTCGATATACCCCCTCCCCGATAACTTCAACACGTGGGGGGGGTCGATATACCCCCTCCCGATAACTTCAACACGTGGGGGGGTCGATATACCCCCTCCCCGATAACTTTAACACGTGGGGGGGGGTCGATATACCCCCTCCCCGATAATATTATTTTCCCATGTACGTATGTCATGTCGATATAAACTCCCGATAATTACAACACGTGGGCGGGGGTCGATATATCCATCTGTCATGTTTGAATAATAATTGCCATGTTGTAAATATTTGTAGAAACTATGGACACCTCCCGAGATGAAGCACAAGAAGCGTTGTTGGGGGACATAATCGCACAAGGAAGTGATGCCGTCTACTCGTTGTTTCTCAATGACACCGATGGTCTGGAAGGAGAGGGTGAAGAAGCAGCTGGCTATGATTATGATGGCTCCGGTGACCCAATGCCGGTGCATGAAGGAGACCGTGAGGACGGCTCCGGTGACCCAATGCCGGTGCAAGAAGGAGACCGTGATGACGGCTCCGGTGAACGAACCGAGTCCGGCCAGGTATATATATTCGTTAAGCCTGTACTGACTAGCTAATTGATGCATTCATTGTTTTGGTATGTACACATATTAATTAACTCTCGTCTTTGTTCTTTTTTCTAGCCGTCCGGATCGAGCACAACTTTGGTAAAGAGACGAGGCCCGAAGAAAAAGTTGAGCTCGGATGAAAGGTTTGAGATCATAGCAATCGCGCCCGACGGCCAACCGATTGAACCCATCCGGACAAAGAACACATTTGTTGCTCAGTGCGGGGTTCTGGCTAGGGACAAGATCCCGATCAGCATCCAGCAATGGTTAAAGCCGGCTAAACAAGACCCAGAGGTGTCTTATGTCAATGATTATCAGAAAAATGATCTTTGAACTGAGCTGAAGTTAAATTTCACCCTACCGCCAGAGGATGATCCGGAGAAGCCAGTTAAAGAGCAATTAATCATGTCTTTTTCTCTTAAGAGGATGGCAGACCTATTCAGAAGGTGGAAGAAAGACCTGAAAAGGATTGTCGATAAAAAAGAGACACTAGAATTCAAGGGCAAATATGAGAAGATCAGAGATGACTGGCCCGCATTTGTGGCCCACAAGATATCGGAAAAGAGTAAGAAGATGTCGGCGATAAACAAGCAAAATGCTGCAAAGAAGAAGCATCACCATCGCACGGGGCCAGGTGGCTACCTCGTAGCCCGACCGAAGTGGGCCAAGGCTGAGAATGATCTGGTTGATAAAGGGATCGAACTAGAGACAATGAACTGGCCAGACCGTTGCTGGACTTGGTTCTTCGGGGCTGGCGGAACCTTGGACCCTGTATCAGGTAAATGCATTTGGACAGACGAGCAAATGGAAATACCAGTCAAGAGGCTTCAGCACTATATTGATGCAGCGCGGCAAGGGACGTTCATTCCAGACAGAGAGAACGACGAGCTCACAATGGCCCTCGGGAATCTTGAGCACCCTGGACGGACATGAGGCACGCCAGGCTCCGTTCCGTGGAAGGCTGGGTTTCCGGACGCAGGCAGTTACAAATGCCACGAGAGGAGGAAGAAAGTGGAGCAGACCCAACTGCAGGCGCTGCATGCTAGGGTACAAGCGATAGAGGAACGAGAAGCAAATCGCAGCAAACGAACTGTCAAAGCTTCCCCCGAAGCTACCCCGCCATCTCAGCGGAGAAGCAGCGTGGCTTCCACCGAGCTGCTTCAGCCGGAGCATGTCTTGACGGCTCCTGCCAGCTATCCCATGGATGTTATCACGGAGTCTCAAAATTGCCACCTTATGACGCAATGGATTAATATGAAGGTCAAGGCGGCTGTTGGCTCTGTTTTTCCTACTGAACCCGGCGCAACTGTTCACTGCCGGCCGATTCCAGAAGGATATGCTAGGGTGATGGTGGATGAAATAACGGAGGGATTTGAGGACCTCTAGCTTGACCACCCTACCGGTGAAGGGGAGACTCGGCTGGGTTCTGCTCTGAAGACTCCATGCCTATGGCGGAAGGAGCTCATCAACCTCCCAAACTGGACGCCTCCGCCTCCTCCTCCTCCTCCGGCGAGTCAGGGCACTCCGCCTCCTCCACCGCCTCCTCCTCCGGCGAGTGACGATCAGGGCACTCGGGCTCCTTCTCTGGCGCATGGCGGCACTCCGCCTCCTTCTCCGCCTGCGCCGGCGCGCCCGAGCAGCCAGCCTCCTCCTTCTCCGCCTCATCAGGAAGGGCGGAATAGACCCGCTGCCGCTCCGGCTGCTCTGATGTGTCATAGTCCATCTCCTCCACCTCGTAAGAAGACAGCCGCTCCGTCTGCTCTGCCGGCGTCTAGCAGTACAGCCAGAGGCGGGAGGACATACAGATTCGGTCCTTCTCTGAAGTTACCATATGAGACTCCAGAGAAGTTACCATACGAGATGACCCCGGAGGAGAACGCGAAGATCGCGCGAACCGAAGTGAAGGACTGGTTTCAAGGGTTGAAAGCACAAACACATCCACCTCCGGAGGAGAAGGTAGATCCGGTGAAAGCGAAGCGCACTCAGGCTGCCCTGACAATACCATCCATGTCTCCGCCGAAAGGCAACTATGAGCGCATTGTTGGAAAGACATTTGCCGAAGCGGAGCAGTCGGGAAGTACTGTCAGTGATCAAAGGATGAAAGAACGACGAGCTGGGAAACAAATTGCCCTGCTCGGCGAACAAGCGAAACAATCGTGCCCCCCGCTCAAGGTGCCTAGCGACATCGTCGCTAATGATCCGAGGATGGTGCCCGGTTATAGCAATCTTGGAGATTACCTGCCCGACGATGTATATTATGATTTCTTGGAGGTGCAGATAGACAGATACGAGTACGGGAAGCCTCTCGTCAAAGATGAAAGATCTCTAACAACGATGATGCGAAGATTGCATGATTGATACATGAAAATCTGCAGAGAGTCTGGGGGAGGAATACTTTGTATGTGAGAGTTAAAAAGAAGCATGACCTCGTTGGAATTGAACTATTGCCTCTTCCACTTGAGGAGTTCTTTCAGTTTTTCAATCAATTGGCCCTCGATAAAGCAACGGTCACCTGCTACTGTCTGTAAGTAGTAGTACTTCTGTCATTAAGTCTCTCTATATAGCTCAGCTCTTTCATTGCATGTATTTATATATAATTATCCTCACTATATTATGCAGATTGAAGATCGTCGAATTGAAGAAAAGACAAGTCGGTGATATTGGGTTCATTAACACAAATCTCATAGATGCAACTGAGGGTAAATTTCATGCCGCAGATACCGAGGCCAACTTGCTATGATCGTTGGTAATAAATGAAAACAAAGATATAATACTCTTTCCTTACAATTTCCAGTGAGTGTTACTGTCTTGTGCATATTCGGTTTCCCTTATATATTAGTCAAGGTTATAGTAATGTAATTGATGAGTTATGCATGCGTGCGCAGGTTCCACTATATTCTCCTAGAGATTAAGCTTGAGCAGGGAGTAGTAACTGTCTTAGACTCTAAACGAAAAGATCCCCAGGAGTATGCGGACATGACTCAAATGCTCGAGAAGTAAGTTAAATCGATCATTATCCACCATATCAGTAACTTTGTTCATTTCTGATATCAAGTAATTGTTTTCTTTGTCCGGCAGGGTTTGGAGAAAATTCACCAAAAAAGCTCCGGGACTGCCAAAGAAGCTGGAATTTAAACACCCGAAAGTAAGTACTATAGTAGCATGTTCCGCGCATCTTCTAGTGATTCAAGCGCTAGTTTCATCAATACCATTTGGCATTCTTGCTTATCAGTTTGATTGACCTCTATTTCTTGTAAAGTGGTTGTGGCAGGAACAAGGGAATGATTTCTGTGGATACTACGTTTGCGAGTCCATCCGCCACACGACCTGTGAGCGGGGCTACTCTGACGAACAATATGAAGTGCGTAAATAACAATATTCACAATTTTATTTTATTACCATCATTTGTGTTGAGTTTCATTCATTCATATATATATGTATTGACCCCCTTCTTCAAATTAGATGTTTCGGATGCGGGATGAACTCCTAGCACCAGATCACATGCGAGCAATTCAAGAGGAATTGGCGGCATTCTTTCTTGACCACGTGATCGCTGAAGACGGAGAATACTATGTGGACCATGCGTCCGTATGATAGGAGATTATATTAGTAAGAGATAATTATTGTATATATATATATGTAGCCGGTAGTGTCGGATAGATATACGAGAACTTGCTATTCGACCAATCTCTCGGAGAAGGAGAGGTGGTCGATATCACTTCTCTCTGTATGCATATATGTTCATGACGATCTTCTGTTTCCTTCGTTTGCTTACTAGCTAGCTAGCGTGTCTAGTCCTCTCTATATACGTATGTATAGTACGTAGCGTCGATCAAGCACGGACATAAGAAGGACACTTCTCTCTATTAATTAGCTAGCTAACACAATATATGGAACACC
>NC_053024.1:744056564-744072901 GCF_003073215.2 Triticum urartu
CCCCCTGTGCTGCGGATGACGCCGAAGTGGCGTCGCGACAAGCTCCGGGGCGAGAGGAGGTGGTCCAGGAGGAGCCATGAGGCGACCTCCCGGACTCTAGGAGTGAAGGGGACAAGACCCCCCTGGGCTCCAAGTCCGGCTTTAAGCCGGACACTGCGCCGAAATCATCAACGGTTCCGGACCGCGGTAGGCGAACTCCTGCCAAGAGGAGCAAGCCTACTGAGCTGGCATCCTCCGTCCAACCGGAAGCGCCAGACAATCTGCTGGAGGAGCTTAAGGGCGCCTCCATCGACGAGGAGCACCGTGCCATCATGAGTACGGTGGTCCAGAAGGTTCGGTCCGCCAAAAGCGGACTGAATGAAGCTTGTGCTAGCCTTCTAACAGGCTTCGAGGTAAGTAAAAATATGTAAAAATATTACCGTATAGACAGTAGCCCCTGATGCTCTGTTTGGCATTCGGAAAGAAAAGCCGAATAGAGGATCTATTAAATATCGCAGGAGTCTAACTAAAAAGGAGTCAATATACGTATGCAGGCTTCGCTGCTGGCCATCGTCGCACTGACTGCGGAGGTGGGTGCCCTGAAGCAGGGCCTCGAGCGGACCGAGCAAGAGCTTGGCCTTGCCAAACGGCAGCTCGAGGAGAAAGAAGGTAAGAGATACCTTATAGAAAAAATGCCTATAGGAAGACACAATTGCAAAAAATGACAGGAGTATACTGCTTATTGTAGGGGCCACAACTGAGGTGGCGACCCTCAAGCAGGCGCTGTCCGAGGCCGAGAAGAAAGCGGCCACGGAGCGCGCCGAGTGGGAGAAATTTGAGGCGCAGGTCGGGGAGGTGCGGGGAGAGCTTCAGGTTCTCATGCAAAAACATGAGAGTTTGGAGCTCGACTCGAAGACGCGAGCGTCCGAGCTTGCTGCGGCCCTTAAAACTGCCAAATCTGCCAAGGCCGAAGTCTAGAAGGCCCTCTAGGAATTGGATGCGGTGAAAAAGATAGCGGCGGGTAAGGCATTCTATATGCAAAGCAGACATATAAAAGTAAACTACTTGTTACTTACCCGAATCCGGAGCTCTCCAGGGGCATTCGCAGATCTTTCCCGCAGCGTATCCGATGCCGCCGCATTCTACCAAGCTGAGGAAGGCAGCTCGACGGAGAAGGTGTTCTGGTCTCAGTACGCTGAGGCCGGACACCCTGTGCCCTTGAGCGACCAGCTGAAGCAGCTGGTCGAGCTCCACAAGGCGGCCGAACAGGCCCTGAAGGGCTTCATAGTTCGGCTGTGGCCTGGAGAGGCCCTGCCCGACAGCTACTTTGGACTGGAGCGGCGGCTGGTGGAGGCTTGTCCAAGGCTCGAGGTCATCAAGCGCTCCGTCTGCATCAAAGGTGCCCGTAGGGCCCTTGCCCATGCAAAGGTGCACTGGGGTAAGCTGGACGGTGAGAAGCTTGTGAAGGACGGGCCGCCGCCGGGGAAGGAGCATCGCAAGCCCGAGAACTATTACAAGGATGTTCTTGCTGGTGCCCGCCTTGTGGCGGATGAATGTACCAAGGATGTAATTTTTGAATGAACTCGCTCGTGTTATCCTGTGCGCTGAAAACTTGTTCATATGCGCTAAGCAATGCTTGAATTTAAAATATTACTTTCTGTGCGGCCGTTTATCAAAAAATTGAGAGATGGCCAGTCGTCGGCTTCTGCCCCCATGCCACTAGTGCTGGGGTGTTCGGGATAAACCTGAGCGCTCTTTTTTTCCCATGATTGGGTCCGTCGAGGGAGGCGGTCAGCACAACGAACAAGGCAATCAGACTATAATGCTTGAACACTCTAACTTAGCCATAGAACTCTATAATTTTAAATTTCGGCGAAGCCCCTAGTATTTGGAAGACCGAGTTCGGGGCGCTATCCACGCCTTGGCTGGACAAAGCCGGTTCCTCACTCGAAGCGGCATAAGCCTTTAAGGACTCGAAAAACCTCTCGAACAGCGACCGGTCTCTCGCCTCATCATGACAGTCAGTTTTAGCTTTCTCCACTGAGGTGCTCGGCCCAGCTCAACTGGGGCACAATCGCAGTGGTTCTCCTAGTGCTACCTTAGCCGATATAGCAGAACGTAAGGCACCAAAACATAGGAGCCGGGCAAACCCAACTATTGACCCAAATCATGATTCGAAGCCGATGCATATAGTTCTATAAGTTCGGGGTGCCGCACTTGTGAAAGTGGACGGACTTCTCATGCCATATTGATGGGTACTGAAGCCCCTGGCGTATTTTGCCGTACCACAGTGTACGGATGCAGCATATTATTAATAAACATATATATAAAAAGAGGGTAATGCAAAAAATAGACAAAAAGCTATGCATTGTTTATAGAAAGGCTGCTATGAAAGCGGAATGATACAAATAGTGTGATAGGCAAAATAAATTGGACTATTTAACATGTCCTGGCCAGGGGCAGGCCGTGGAATTATATTAAAAAAACAGGTATACTGCTCGCAATAGAGACCACCTGGGAGTTCTATAATGCGGCATGGCTTGTCTGCTTCCCTGGATCTTGCATCATTTGTGCGGCAGTTGAATTGCCGAACGGGTTGTCCGAAGTATGGAGTCCTGAGGGGTGATCGTGGGTGGCGTCGTCCGGTGGGTGGCGTGCGGGGGTGTTGGGGTGTGCGGACGTCCTGTGGATGTGTGGAGCGACGGGTGAATCTCCCCCCGAGGCAGTTCCTGTCCGATATGCGAGTCCCCAATTAAGAGCGAGGGATGAGAAATATACACATTAAAAAAAGAATCGGCAGCCCCTAGTACGGTTTTTAAGCCGATTATGTACTCACTGGGACGTTGATTAGTGTAGTCGCCTTCGGGTCCGTTATTGGTCTCTCACACCTCCCTTTGTTCGCCACGAGGTTATTTCCTGGAAGTAGGTGCGGCTTCCGGAAGTGGCATTCGATCCAGTGGCGTGGGCAAATTGCCATCGTGGCGGTGTGCCCTTCCACTTCGCCGATGTGGCGGCGGAGTGCTGGGCTCGGCAAGGTCTGGTGGGGGGTGCCCGGCACCTTGAAGAATACGCTACCACGGGTATGTTTGGTAGCTCCAGTAACGTTTTGCCAGGCGGTCTGCTGAGGTTAATCCGGGGCGCGCTCTGCGCAGTCCCGTCTTGAGCTCTTCGAGTGACATCATCTTGTAAATATACGGGCAAGGTCCTCGGGACGACTTGGAAGTGCGCTTGGCTGTGTGGTTAGAGCTACCCATTGCTCCGAAATGTCTTGCTAACTGGATTCAGCAGCATGGCCTTAAGAAAGGGCTTGCTCTGACTGATTTCCGCGCGCCAGAACGCCTCGGCGCGGGAGAGCACTGCGCATCACTCCTGGGAGACCCTCGGACATATGTGACGCGCAGTGCTCCGCGTTATGGGTACCGTGGGAGCTTTGTCTGGGATAGGGCTAGTGGACACAGTTGATTTATGCGTCCTCGGAGGACCCACTCACCTGTGAGGAGACTGGCATCTCTCGGTTGAGGCATCTTTTCGAAAGCCCGTTTGCACAATACGGAGTAGCCTGCTGCGGGTGTATGGGCGCCAGATGGAATTTCGTTTTAAATGTTTATGATGGTAGAAACCTGAAACTATCTTAATTAACTGCATCAACGCAATGTGTAGCCATGATGGTCTCCTCTTCCGGCCCCGGAGTCTGGGAGTGAACACGGTCAGCTTATACTCGGCAGTTTGGGGAAGTATAGAGTTGCGATGAGGCGGTTGTTGCTGTGACCACGACAGGCGTACAGTCAGTTTCGTAGGAGGGATCAGTTTTGATCATAGTTCTGACCCGTGCCCTTTGACCTTCTCTTCTCGCTCTCATGGATATGTTAGTCGCCACACATATATGCGAGTGCCGATGCCTGCGCGAAATCCGGTTGCTGCCAGCTCCACCTCACATACTTTTTACCCATACGCTAATAAGCCTATAAATCGAGTCTTAATCAGGAACTAGGTGTGTAGATTGGACAGTACAAGCCACCCCGTTGACTTCGACAGATCTCGACGTGATAATGGCTGACAACTCGAGAAAAGGTGGCGCGGCGCCCGGAAGAGTTTTATGCAGTGCTCGATAGCACTATACACCGGTGGTAATACAAGGTGAAGTGGTTAGCCGCCCAAGATTAGGCCTGACACTCCGTTGCGGTGCCTCAACACTGTGAGGCTCGATGAAAGAACCTTGTTCAGTTTCAGTGTATTGGTCTTTTTAATAATGGTCAGTTTGTTGTGGTGGCTCCCTGAGATTCCATGGAGTGATTCGTAGGCACCATCTTAGGTAGTGTGTCGCAGACTCGGATCCCTCAGGGTAAAAGCGTCACTTTGTGTTGTTTTGATCCAGTTGCAGTAGTGGAGCCGCCAGTTGAGACGATCGGGGATCTGTTGTAGCATTTGGGTAGTCTTCTTTTATTTTGGTTCCGTAGTCGGACCTTGATTGTATCTGGATGATGTAATGCTTTATTTATGTTATTGTGTGAAGTGGCGATTGTAAGCCAACTATGTATCTTTTCCCTTATGTATGACATGGGTTGTGTGAAGATTACCTCACTTGCGACATTGCTTTCAATGCGGTTATGCCTCTAAGTCGTGCTTCGACACGTGGGAGATATAGCCGCATCGAGGGTGTTACAAGTTGGTAATCAGAGCCTTCCCCGACTTAGGAGCCCCCATGCTTGATCGAATCGCTGGTTGTTGAGTCTAGAAAAATGTTTTGAGTCATAGGATTATATATATATCGAGAGTAGGATTCTTTTTACTCCTCAGTCCCTTCGTCGCTCTGGTGAGGCATCCTGACGTAGAGTTTTGACTCTTCTCTTCTCAAATTTCACTAAAAAAATTAGGATCACGCGGGTATCTTGGAATCGTTCCGATGGTTTTGTGACGAGAACATTGTTCTTGGTGCCTCCTGACTTAGGGGTTGTGGCAGTGTCCCGGGGAGTTGAGCTCCGAGGTGTTGTCGTCACAATTTTATCGTTGCAGTTCTGGAATACCTGAGTTTCGCCGACATCGAAAATCTCTTTATGCAGTTGTTGGTGAGATAACCTCGACGCCACCCAGTACTGGGGCGGGAGTTCGGGAGTATTGCCATAACTCGTATAACGGATGCTTTTCGAAGGTTGAGGTAAACGATTTCCGAAGGTTTCTTGGTTATGTGTTGAAGGATGGATACAGCTGGATGTAGGATTTGCTAGTTTTGGGTGAGATATTATGCTTCCCCTGTATCCCCAACACCTGATTGCATAACCGAAAAGTTTCGGGAGTTTATAAGTGGGAATTCAAGTAGCTCTTAGGAAATCTTTCCGACAGATGTATGATATGAAATTGGGGTTCGACGTCTAGTGGTCCGCCTATCCACGGTTGGTTTTACAGTGGTCTCGTTGTGTCTTAAAGAGTCCTTGGCTATGCTGACTCGGGGACGCTTCGTATGTCATGTGCACTGCCTTGTACATGATGGTGCTGTACGATCGAGCCCGTGTAGGCCCCACCACGAAAACTTCGGAACGAAATCTCTATCATATGTTTGTTCCTGGCTTATTCTGCAAGCCAATCCTTTGTTTTGTTTTGATTGTGGTATTCGAGTTGCTTCGAAGTCAAATGTGTGATGGATATTGTCGAGGACCCCGATTCTAAGTCACACCGATCTAGCATGTAACACCTCATATCACTTTGCGGCCTCACGCACGGTATTCCCACGGGTGTCGCCTTACCATGGCCCGGGACCGTTTGCGCCTTTTGGCTCACGTATATGATAGTGTCGCTAGCATCCATATGACAGAGAACCCGGGCCGACATGGCTAGTCGTGAACCCAAAGCGGCACTAACCTATGGGGACAGGCATACATGATTCACATCGAGCATGTCGGTCAGCAGCGTGTAGCATGTGAATCCGGGCTGTAGCACTGGGCTAACAGGACTCCGGATGTCACCGTGACATTTCCCCGAAGGGACAGACACAGGATAAGTGAAACACATGCCGGCCAGTCAAGTGTCCTGAGCAGTAGTGCTGGGCTACAGGACCCCTGGTGAACCGGGCTGTAGCGGACTACTATGGCTCATGGAAGCACTAGACTACCGAGGTTGGTACCCTACTGGGCATAGAGCCGGAACTCGGATCAAATAGTTAACTATGTCGGCGTCAAGAGAAGCCCGCGATAGCCATGTGGAGCATTGTAAACTTCCCATAATGGTGAGGGGCCTCGGACCCAAGGCCATAAAACTCCCTAGATATCGCTTGTCGATATACGGCCCCGCAACTGAGGAGCATAGGGCCCCAATATTACACGTCCGGCCATCCCTGGGGGCAAAGTCTGATCTGCGTACGCATTTATACGGATGTAAAGTTAAATTCTATGGGTGTTGTGTCAACTACTGCATCCTGCAGCTAACATGTCGCGATGGTGGCATCAACAACAATAAACAGCCTACAACACTGCATAACGTATTAAGCCAGAAGAAGCCAGCCATACGCCGTTCCTCATATTAAATGACACAGGACCGGTGGCAGAGGTGCTACTTCGACATAGGTGGCCTACGAGCTCTCGCGACCCAAATGCGCTCAAAGTCGCAGACCCGCGAGCTACATTCTGGTTACAGACAACTACCCCAATAGGTCATATATGTTTGCTTACACAGGCTGGAAATTAACTTGACCTCCGGCCATAACACCCAAATGACTCAAATTCCTTGGTCTACACAGTCCCCTCCTTCCGTTGAAGGGTACAAGTTATTTCGTCTGAGCGGCCCTGTTATCGGGGCGGTTAACAAGTGGCGTACCTCGTCGAAGTCTCTTTACCAGGGCCAACTGATTCTGGCACAAGAACTCGTAGTGAAGACATGTTCAGGTTGCCAAGCCCATAAATAAGAGCCTGTCGAGTGAAGATACATTAAATTTCGGGCAAACTGGGACAGGCGCCGTGGATGTTACTTTTCATCCTAGCAAGAGAATGGCTCTTATCTATGCAAGATTCCTATCATGACATTGCAATTTGTTATCTCTAGAATCTCAATGCTGGTAGTTCTAGCTGATCCGATGCTTAGCAATTTCAGTAGCCTTTGACACTCGGACTGAGTGGCTATCCACTGTCTCTCACGACAACGAGAGACCACTCTTTGAAGAATGTAAGAAGCCTGGTACGAATTCTTCTCACGTAATCACACTCAATACACTACTACAGACGGCGCTGTCACTCGCCGTTCTCGTAACACACCCCGAGCAGGCAGGCCGCTTGTCCTCGTAGCACCTCACCTTGTCGTGGGTCGTTAGCATCTTTAGTGTAGTAATCCCACCGACTTCGGACAGTTTTGATGTATGTATGAACCACAAGGCAATCAAGAAGCCCTCAACAATCCGAGTGATGCCGTACCGCGCGACCTATACCTCGTAAGCTAGAGGTACATGTGAGGTGACCCCTGCCCAGGAGGAGGCCAGCTGTACTTCTGATCCCTCCACACATCCAAAAGCGCCTGGCTCACCCACTTCAGTGTCCAATGCCCAATAATTACCGTCAATGTATCTCGGCAACCTTCAAGCGGAGGCCTGGCGAGAAGGGTGTCAGGCGATCGACCTGACCTTAACCCAAGCCAGCTCTATATCAGCGCTTTGGGATTCGCCCTTTTCGGGTCTTCCCATCTGTTCGAAGGAGAGTCAGGGGGCGGGGGTTTCGCGGTCCTCGCCATGAGTGTCGGCGGCCCCCCTAATACCCAACGATGTGTACAGGGTGGTCCCGAGCCCACGCCGATACGGGCCGTGCCACTCAGTACCACGGAGCACGCTGTAGCCCTAGTACGTGTCACCCAAGTCCACCTACGGGCGGTTGGGCCACGTGTGGCGGTTCAAAACCGAATGAGCGACTACTAATAAACCCTGACGGGTGCCGAAAACTATTCACTACCTATAAACACCAGCTATTTGCAACTCATGGACAGAGATCAAGTTGGCTAATAAGTCGAGAGGGGTCGAGTTACCGGAACCCAATGTGTGGTAGTAGCTAGTCCTTGGACAACATACACAGAACTCAGTTCTTAGGGACGGTTCCAGTGAGACAACCCACCATGTACTCCTACATGGCCTCTCACCGCTACCTTTACCAAATCGTGTTCACACGCTTAACTCTCAACATCAGAACATAGCACTGTACTCTAATTCATTCCCAATGAATCAGACCTGACATACTCTAAGCAATAGCAGGCATGGCATGGCAAGAACACAACATGGCTCAAGCAACTCCTACACATGCTAGTGGGTTTTAACTATTTACTGTGGCAATGACAGGTCATGCAGAGGAATGGGTTCAACTACCGCAGCATAAAGTAGCAGTTGAATCGTTGTTGTCCTAATGCAATAAATGAGAGCGAGCGAGAGAGTAGGATTGTATCGGAATGAACAAGGGGGGTTGCTTGCCTGGTAGATCAACAGGGGGGCACTGCTCCTCAGACAGGTACTCTCGAACACTCTCCGGAGCAGGACCTATCGAGAAGGAACGGTGTCGGAAATCAAAACACAAGCATATGCAACATTATGATGCATGAACATGGTAATGATGTTATGATTGCAATAATGCATCTAGCAACCATTTAAATGAAGTCCATATGGACCAAGGGTTCATATGCACTCCATATTTAGCATTTAAAATGCCATTATCATGTTTTCACTTATACAGTGGTATAAGTTGGTTGAACATGCATGAAAGTGGTACAGATGGATAGATTGAATTTTTCTGATAATTTTTCATATATAAATTATTTCAATCTGAGCTACGGTTGAATTTCTATGAATTTTTGAAGTTTTGAACATTTTCTGGAATTTCCTGATTAATTTTAAACCAGAAAATGAAATATTGCGTCAGCATTGCGTCATGCCTGCGTCAGCAGGTCAACGGAGCTGACCAGGTCAAACCTGGAGTGTGGGGTCCACACGTTAGTGACCAGTTAGTTAACAGGGGGTTAGTTTATCCTAATTATGATTAGTGGCGCTGGGGCCCACTGTCAGTGTCAGGTTTAGTTAAATGGTGATTAGCCTTAAGCTAATCACCTGACCCATGGGGCCCACCTGAGGGCCCGCGAGGTCAAAGGGGTCAAACCCCACCGCGTTTAACCGCCGGCGAGGCCGAACACGGCGGAGGGCTCGGGAAACGCCCTCCGGCGACCATTTAGGCGGCGGAGATCACGGACGAGGAGCTGGAGCTCGTCCGCGTCGTTTGGAGCAAGCGGGAGGCTGCGGGGGTGCCTGAGCTCGCCGGAAACGAGCTCGAGGTGGCGGCCGGAGCACGGCTCCGGCGAAAATGGGCTGCGGGGCATGGCAGGAACTGTGGAGGCCCTCTACGGCCTCCTGGCATCACCAAGAGCACGGTGACGCGCGCGGGAGCGGCTGGCTCGGCCTCTGGCCACGGTGGCGCCATGGCCGGCGGCGATGAGGTCTCGGGCGCGGCAGCTGAGCTAGCTAGGCGGGGCAAACGAGCACGGGGAGGAGGGAGAACGAAGTAGAGCTCACGGGGAGATCGTAGACGTCGTTCAGCGAGCTCGGGGACGCGCTGAGGTCGACGGTGCGGCGATGGGGACACGGCGGCCGGAGATGAAGACGACGCGATGGAGGCGCTCCAGGGCCTCCCGAGGCGCGTGGCTCGACGGAGAGGTAGACGCAGACGTGGCGGAGCTTGCAGACACGAGAGAGGGCGAGGGGAGTCGGTGGCTACGGCAACGGCGAGCGGCGGCGACGGCAGCGCTCGGGCGGGTCGAGAGAGAGGGATCCAGGGGAGGGGGAGAGTGAGAGAGAGTGAGAGAGGTGCGGGGCGGTGCGTGGCGTCGCGCAGAGCGACAGGGCGACGAGGGGGAGGCCAGGCAGGCAGG
Source organism: Triticum urartu (assembly GCF_003073215.2). Taxonomy (NCBI): domain Eukaryota; kingdom Viridiplantae; phylum Streptophyta; class Magnoliopsida; order Poales; family Poaceae; genus Triticum; species Triticum urartu. Next base: position 744,066,423 of record NC_053024.1, read on the forward strand.
TGGCGTGGCGGCACGGCGGTCGCGCGCGCGTCGGCCACACGCCCTGTCCTCCTGGCGAGAGGTCAGGCGACGACTGGCGTCGGCCAGCTGGCTGGGCCTGGCCTGCTGGGCCGCTGGGCTGCCAGCAGGAGGCCAGGTAAGGTTTTTTTCCTTTTTGTTTTCTTTTCTATTTTCTGACCTTTGTTTTGATTTAATAAAAATACTAAATCAATTATTTTCTTCTGACAATTTTGCAGGGGCCTAAAGGATTATTCCAAAGCCCCTCAACCAAAATTCGGAATTTTTGGACATATATTATATATATAGCAAATATATATCCAAAGCAATTAATTACTGGATTAATTCCAAATGCCCAAAATAAATACTTATGAGCTCTTAAAAATTTTGGTTTGATTTTCATCTCTGTCCAATATTTTCAGAGAGCAACATGAGCATTTTCTTGGACCTTTTTTTTATTTGGGTCATTTCCAGAATGATTCTGAGGGTTTCACAAATCCCCATTTCAAATTTCAATGAAATTTAAACATGATGCAAACATGAAGGCTAGCCTAGGTCATACCAGAACTAGGGATGTGACAACTCGCCCCCACTTGAAAGAATCTCGTCCCGAGATTCAGGGGTCGGCGGAAAGAAACTGGGGTACTCAAGTCAAAGACGATCTTCACGCTCCCAAGTAGCTTCTCTCTCGGAATGATGAGACCACTGAACCTTGAGAAACTTGATGTTATGACGTCGGGTGACATGCTCTGCTTGATCAAGAATGCGAACAGGGTACTCTCGATAAGTGAGCTTATCTTGGAGATCAAGCGTTTCGTGGTCCACTCCACGGATGGGATCCGAGAAGCAACGCCTGAGTTGAGAGACGTGGAAGACATCATGTACTCGGAAAAGATGTGGGGGTAGTTCCAACTGGTAGGCAACCTCTCCTCGTTTAGCGAGAATGTGAAAAGGACCAATGTAACGAGGAGCCAACTTGCCCTTGATACCGAAATGATGGGTACCCTTCAAAGGGGTAACCCGAAGGTAAGACTTGTCGCCAACTTCATAAGCCACTTCCTTATGACGACGGTCATACTGGCTCTTTTGACGAGATTGGGCTGTTTTCAAATTCTTACGAATGATGCGAACTTGCTCTTCTGCCTCCTGAATCATGTCTGGTCCAAAGAATTGTCTTTCACCGGTTTCTGGCCAGTTCAGAGGTGTTCGACATCTTCGTCCATACAGAACCTCAAAAGGAGCTTTCTTGAGGCTGGATTGGTAGCTATTGTTATAAGCAAACTCGGTGAAGGGAAGACACTTCTCCCAATCCACACTGAATGAGATAACACAAGCTCTAAGCATGTCTTCGAGAATTTGGTTGACCCTTTCCACCTGACCACTAGACTGAGGGTGGAAAGCGGTACTGAAGGAAAGATGGGTGCCCATGGCAGTTTGGAAACTCTCCCAGAAATGAGAAGTGAGAAGACTGCCATGGTTTGAATTGATCTCTAGTGGAACACCATGAAGTGACACTATTCGAGAAATATATAAGTCAGCGAGCTGACTAGGAGTGATACTCTCTCGAACAGGTAGGAAGTGAGCCACTTTGGAAAGACGATCAATGACTACGAAGATAGCATTATTCCCTCTCTTGGTCCTGGGAAAACTAGTGATGAAGTCCATACCAACTTTATCCCATTTCCACTCAGGAATAGCTAAAGGTTGAAGGGTGCCAGCAGGCCTTTGATGTTCTGCCTTAACGCGACGACAAACGTCACTGTTAGCAATGAACTCAGCAATTTCTCTTTTCATCCTAGTCCACCAGAACCTCTGGCGTAGGTCCTGATACATTTTAGTACTACCGGGATGAATCGTGAGAGGAGATTCATGCGCCTCCTTAAGGATTAATTGCCGAAGATGTTGCTTCTTGGGAACCACCAGACGATTCCCGAAGAAAACAACACCTCGATCATCTATAGAGAAACTACCAGCAACGCCCTTGGCAATGTTTCTCTTGATCCGGGTAATCCCCGTATCATGCTTCTGGGCTTCTATGATATGATCCACAAGAGTAGGTTTCACCACCAACGTAGAAAGGAATCCGTGAGGAGCAATGTGAAGGTTAAGTTTACATAATTCCTCATGGAGAAGTGGTTGGCCCTGCTGCAACATGAGATTGTTGCAATAGGACTTACGACTTAGTGCATCAGCCATGACATTGCCCTTGCATGCGGTGTAGGTAATCCCTAAGCCGTAATCTGAGATCAACTCCAACCAACGTCTTTGCCTAAGGTTCAAATCTGGTTGGGTGAAGATATACTTAAGACTCTGGTGATCGGTGTAAATCTCGCAACGTTTACCAAGAAGGTAATGTCTCCATGTCTTAAGCGCATAGACTACGGCTGCAAGCTCTAGATCATGTGTAGGATAATTCTCCTCATGTGGATGCAACTGTCAAGATGCATAGGCAATCACATGACGATCCTGCATAAGGATGCAACCTAGTCCCTGACGTGAGGCATCACAATAGATAACAAAGTCCTTAGTGAAATCCGGTGGCACAAGTATGGGAGCACAAGTCAGGCGTCTTTTTCAGTTCCTGAAAACTGTGCTCACACTATGGGGACCACTCAAACTTTTTATCTTTCTTGAGAAGTTCCGTGAGAGGTTTGGCCACTTTGGAGAAGTTCTCAACAAAGCATCGACAGTAACTGGCTAGGCCAAGGAAACTCCTAACTTGCTTAACCGTTTCAGGCGGAGTCCAATCAAGAACGGCCTGAACTCTCTCGGGATTGACAGCAATGCCCTTACCAGAGATCACGTGGCCGAGATAGGTCACTTCTGGCAACCAAAATTCGCACTTGGAGAACTTGGCATAAAGGCGGTGCTCTCTGAGTTTTTCTAACACAAGTCTAAGATGTTCGGCATGCTCTTCCTCGTTCTTCGAGTAAATAAGAATATCATCGAGGTAAACCACGACGAACTTATCTAAGTACTCCATGAAGATCGAGTTCATCAAGCGAGAGAATGTAGCTGGAGCATTGGTTATACCAAAGGACATGACGGTGTACTCATACTGGCCATAACGAGTGACAAAAGCCGTCTTAGGAATGTCCCCATTTCTGATCTTGATTTGGTGGTAGCCTAACCTCAAATCCATCTTTGAAAAGACCGAGGACCCAGCGAGCTCATCATACAGGTCGTTGATCCTGGGGAGCGGATACTTGTTCTTTATCGTGACCAAATTAACGGGACGATAATCTACAACCATCCGGTATGTACCATCCTTCTTCTTGACGAAGAGGACGGGGCAAGCCCGGGGAGAAGAACTAGGACGAATGAAACCCTTTTGCAAGGATTCATCGAGTTGTTTCTTAAGCTCGGCTAGCTCTAAGGGTGCCATCTTGTAAGGTCTCCTAGAAATTGGGGCGGTCCCGGGGATACCAACGCTGTCAGTACCCCGTAGGAAAGATAGGATGACTCAGATCAGAAGGCATGAGGTATAAGGAGTAAAAGAGCCTTACGTTCCCTTCCAGAATCAATTCCCTTATATAGCTAAAGGATTTCTAGACTCAACTTCGACCAGGTTGGCTTGGTAATCCTACAGGCAGTCAGGCTCTGATACCAAAGCTGTCAGGACCCCGATTCTAAGTCACACCGATCTAGCATGTAACACCTCATATCACTTTGCGGCCTCACGCACGGTATTCCCACGGGTGTCGCCTTACCATGGCCCGGGACCGTTTGCGCCTTTTGGATCATGTATATGATAGTGTCACTAGCATCCATATGACAGAGAACCCGGGCCGACATGGCTAGTCGTGAACCCAAAGCGGCACTAACCTATGGGGACAGGCATACATGATTCACATCGAGCAAGTCGGTTAGCAGTGTGTGAATCCGGGCTGTAGCATAGGGCTAACAGGACTCCGGATGTCACCGCGTGACATTTCCCCGAGGGTACAGACACAGGAACGAAGCGAAACACATGTCAGCCAGTCAAGTGTCCTGAGCAGTAGTGCTGGGCTATCAGGACTCCGGTGAACCGGGCTGTAGCGGACTACTATGGCTCAAGGAAACACTAGACTACATTTCCCATAAGAGAGGCTGCCAAGGATAAACAGCTAGATTGTCGGACCCCACACATAGCAATACACGTCACACGTACGCATAACATGCAAGTATGTGATGTACAACATGGCATCACAACATAACGCAAACTCATATAGATAAAGGACCAGAAGAGCCACATAGCAATAATACAAACAGAGGTCTCATGACCCATCATTCAGAGCATACAAGCAACGGAAGCATTACATGTCTGAGTACAGACAACTACAAAAGAAAAAGGCCGAGAAGCCTGACTATCTACAAGTCCCTCCCAAGGGTACAATATCGTAGCTGAGGTAACAAGCTACTCGTCGAAGTCCAAGCGGTACTACTAGTGAGACAGATGTCTCACCTGCAAAACATAAATAAAGCAAACGTGAGTACAAAGGTACTCAACAAGACTTACATCAGATTCTAGCATACATGCATTTGTATCAACAAGGTAATGTGGGGTTTAGTTGTAGCAAGCCACCTTTGACTCAGTGGCTATCATGTTCTATGACAATGAGAAACTTCTTTGAGGTGAGGAAGCGCACACAAGTCCACTAACCACCACATCAATACACTACTATGGATTCATCCCTGTCTCTCTACGAGAAGGCCATCCATAGCACTCACACTTGCCTTGAGCATTTTAGAGTATCCATTTCAAGTTGCCTATGTACCACGTAAGCATCCAAGAAGTCCATAACCGAGGACACGGCTATTCGAATAGATCATGATAACCCTGCAGGGGTGTACTTCTTCACACACGCTCTCACCACTTATCACCATGTACATGTCATGTACCTCGGCAACCTTCAAGCGGAAGCCTGGCGAGGGTGTCGGCCACGACCTGAATAACCACACAAGTCTCTCATCCAGGTTTATCGCCTATTCGGGTTCCATCCGGAAGGAGATCCGGCTGGGGTGTCGCTCACGGCCCCAAACGATGTGAGCAGGGTTCCCAAGCCCACCATCCGGGTGCCACTTGGTACACCGTGCCACTGTGCCTAGTCTGTCCCAAGCCCACCTAGCCGGGTGCCACTTGGTAGACTACTAACAATACCTACAAACACCAGAAACTAATTGCAACTCCTAGACAGAGAACAAGTTGGCTAATAAGTCGAGAGGGGTCGAGTTACCGGAACCCAATGTGTGGTAGCATCTAGTCATTGGACAACATACACAGAACTCAGTTCTTAGGGACGGTTCCAGTGAGACAACCCACCATGTACTCCTACATGGCCTCTCACCGCTACCTTTACCAAATCGTGTTCACACGCTTAACTCTCAGCACCAGAACATATTGTACCACTCCAATTCATTCCCGATGAATCACACCTGACATACTCTAAGCAATAGCAGGCAATGCATGGCAGGAACACAACATGGCTCAATCAACTCCTACACATGCTAGTGGGTTTTAACTATTTGCTGTGGCAATGACAGGTCATGTAGAGGAATGGGTTCAACTACCGCAGCATAAAGTAGCAGTTGAATCATTGTTGTCCTAATGCAATAAATGAGAGCAGGAGCGAGAGAGTAGGATTGTATCGGAATGAACAAGGGCGTTTGCTTGCCTGGTAGATCAACAGGGGGGCATTGCTCCTTAGACAGGTACTCTGGATCGGTCTCCGGAGCAGGACCTATCGAGCAGGAACAGTGTCGGCAATCAATACACAATCATATGCAACATTATGATGCATGATCATGGCATGATTATGTGATGTTTGTTTGAGTTAATGCATCTAGCATTCATTTGCATGAAGTCCATTTGAACCAAAGTTTCAAATGCAACTCCAAAATAAGCTTTTATAAATGACATTCATGTGTTTCCTCATATATAGCATATATAAGTTGGTTTGTCATGCATGAAAATGGTACAGATGGATAGATTGAATTTTTCTGATAATTTTTCATATATAAATTATTTCAATCTGAGCTACGGTTGAATTTCTATGAATTTTTGAAGATTATATCATTTTCTGGAATTTCCTGATTTATTTTTAAACCAGAAAATGATATATTGCGTCAGCACAGCATCATGCTTACGTCAGCAGGTCGATGGCGCTGACCAAGTCAAACCTAATGTGTGGGGTCCACACGTCAGTGACTAAGTTGTTAACAGGGGGTTTATTTAGTCTAATTAGGATTTGTGGGCGTCGGGCCCACTGGTCAGCGACTAACTAGCTAACTAACCTAGGTTAATTAGTGTTAAACTAATACTAACTAAAATGTCAGGGGGTGACCCACGCGTCAGTGACACAAGGGGAAGGTCAAACCCCGGTCAGCAGGGTCAAACCCGCCGGCGACTTGACGCTGACGAGGCCCGAGACGGCGGCACGGCTCGAAAAACCGCTACAGGGCCTCGTTCGAAGCGTGTCTGGGTGCGTTGGAAAGCTCTTGCT
>NC_053024.1:744374294-744587282 GCF_003073215.2 Triticum urartu
CGACATCCGTACAACTATTTAAAGGGTGCGGTGTACCAAAGCATTCCTCCATTTAATTGTGTACTGAATATGATTGAGATTTAGTTTTTCTCATTTCTTGAATCAGTTTCAGAACTATATAATGTAATTGTGTGTATTGGTTGTATACCTCGAACATAAATGTTAGAAATTTAGATTTAGATTTACATCACATAATGTAACTGTTAGAAAACTGAATTACGTATGCATCAAAATGGTTGTTGTGATAATATTTACATATTGTATATTGTTTCTTAGATTTTGTCATAGCCATATGCAGGGACATTTTGATACGATAATTCACTATATTTTTTGTAGATTTAGATATAGATGATATTTTAAAGAAGGGGCGGTTAACATATGAAACTAAATTAATATGGCCAAGATAATTTTGTGCCACAACGACCCATGACGCTGTTGTCGTTGCGGTATCTTCCACAATAGCCCAGTTTCATCTCCATGGCAGCATTTTAACCACCTTTGCAGCACACGGGCAAATATTTTCCTAATAATAAAGCGGTTATTGCTTCGACCCGCTCACCGTCACGATGTTTTTGCAAACCCCCCCCCCCTGTAATATTTAGTAATTAATCCACGGTCCAGTAAATAAGTGGAAAAAACCGTTCTGTAAAAACTTTCTGTACTTCTGCTTGGTGGCTCGTCCTCCACGGAGCCTGTGCCTCATGCGCTGATGGGCTTTCTCATTGCCTTCCTACGATCATGCTGAAAAAATTATATGATTCAGCCAAATAATAATACCACATCGCCTCTTTACGTCTATTATCACCGGTTTATATAGGTACACATTGATTCAACAAGTCACCACAGAAATCACGAAACAGAGATGAGGATAATCACAAGGGGAAGGAAAATGGTCGACCCAATCGGACAAACAAGAGCAGTTTGCAACGCCACGAAACGGGAATCAATATAAAAAGATCAAAGAAAACAAATAAAGCTATCACTACTCTCTCAAAGAAACTTTAATAAAATAAAGATAGAGAAGGGATTAGACAAACATAGTTCTCTGGGATCAGAGAAATATAGTGAATTTAAATAAAGTCTTTGAGGACTTTTAGAATTTCTATATTTGCTGATGTACACATCATGTTTTTCGTTGATTTTCCCGCAACTAACGTTGTGCACATTTGTCATGGTTGGATTTTGTTTAATATTGAAAACTAAGATAAGAATTGTATACCTGGAGTCATGGTTAGAAGTTGAATGATAAGGGATGAAATAATTGATTTTGGGTCATAAATCAAATAAAATGTTATGATTTTTTTCTCCCATTGCAACGCACGGGCCTTTTTGCTAGTCTTCTTAAGGCCAGGAATGAAGTCGACACAAAACCCAATGACATCCTCTGTTTGATGGCCCAAGGAGATGCTTCATTCTGGCCTAGCGCGGTTACGAACATATTTCTTTAGGACTCCCATGAATCTCTCAAAGGGAACATATTGTGTAGAAATACGGGGCCCAGAATGAGTATCTCGTCGACTAGATGAACTAGGACGTGCGTCATGATATGTAGAAGGACGGTGGGAACACCAGGTCGAAACTGACAAGACATTGTGCCACATCACTCCTTAGCCTTGGTAGGATTTCTGGATCGATCACCTTCTGAGAGATTGCATTGAGGAATGCAAATATCTTTATAACTGCTAATCGAACGTTTTTCGGTAGAAGCCCCCTCAATGCAACTGGAAGCAGTTGCGTCATAATCACATGGCAGTCACGAGACTTTAAGTTCTGGAACTTTTTCTCTGGCATATTTATTATTCCTTTTATGTTCGACGAGAAGTCAGACGGGACCTTCATACTGAGCAGACATTCAAAGAAGATTTCCTTCTCTTCTTTGGTAAGAGCGTAGCTGGCAGGACCTTCTTACTACTTTGGAGGAATGCCGTCATTTTCGTGCAAACGTTGCAGGTCCTCCCATGCCTCTGGTGTATCTTTTGTCTTCCCATACACGCCCAAGAAGCCTAGCACGTTCACGCAAAGGTTCTTCATCACGTGCATCATGTCGATTGAAGAGCGGACCTCTAGGTCTTTCCAGTATGGTCGGTCCCAAAACACAGATTTCTTCTTCCACATGGGTGCGCGTCCCTCCACGTCATTCGAAACAGATAGTCCGCCGAGACCCTTTCCAAATATTACGTGTAAATCATTGGTCATAGCAAGTACGTGATCACCGTTACGGATGGCGGACTTCTTACGATGATCTTCCTCGTCTTTGAAATGCTTGCCTTTCTTTAGACACTGATGGTTAGTCAGAAGAAATTGATGATGCCCTAGGTACACATTCTTCCTGCATTTGTCAAGGTATATACATTGGGTGTCAGCTAAACAGTGCATGCATGCGTGGTATCCCTTGTTTGTCTGTCTTGAAAGGTTACTGAGAGCAGGCCAATCGTTGATGGTTACAAACAGCAACGCATGCAGGTCAAATTACTCATGTTTGTGCTCATCCCACACACATACACCGTTTCCATTCCACAGCTGTAAAAATTCTTCAACTAATGGACTTAGGTACACATCAATGTTGTTGCCGGGTTGCTTAGGGCCTTGGATGAGAATTGGCATCATAATGAACTTCCGCTTCATGCACACCCAAAGAGGAAGGTTATACATCATAATTGCTACTCTGCTCCCCGAAAGGATTAATGCCATCCGCGCACCAAACCATACGTTCCTTGGGTCACCTCAAACTCAGCCCGGTACTTTCTCTCGAATTTTCTCGACTGCGAGCCGTCAGCGGGTGCTCTCAACTTCCCGTCTTTTTTACGGTCCTCTCTGTGCCACCGCACCAACTTGGCATGCTCTTTGTTTCTGAACAGACAATTCAACTGTGGTATTATATGAGCATACCACATCACCCACTACTAGAAAAAGGGCTATAGATAGGATTGACACTAATGGCGCACCAGGGAAATAGTGCGCCACTACTATATACTAATGGCGCACCAGTTGGTGATGCGCCATTAGTGTGGAAGACACTAATGGCGCACCAGTAAACTGGTGCGCCACTAGTGATAATTTTGTTTTCATTTTTACATACATACTAATGGCGCATCCTACCTCTGATGCGCCATTATTAGTTCTAACTAGTAATGGCGCACCAGAAATGGAGTGCGCCAGTACTGAATTTTATTTTTTTTGCAAAACTACTAATGGCGCACCGCCTCACAGTGCGCCATTACTAGTTTAAACTACTAATGGCGCACCCTCTAGAAGTGCGCCATTAGTATATATTTTGATATCATGGATATTTTTAAATATCATGATCACTTTTTGATATCATGAATATTTTTAAATTTCAAGGGCACTTTTTGAATTCATGAATATTTTTTCAAATTTGATGATATTTTTTCATATTCAATATGATAAAATATTGAATATTCAAGAGGACACTCGATCTCGATCCCCCTCCATCTCGATCTCGATTCCCCCTCCATCTCGATCTCGATCCCACCTGCACCTCCTCTCCCCTCTTCATTTATTAAAAAATAACAATAAAAAAGTGTAGACTACAATTGTTGTTAAACAACAATTATTACTGTTTTTATAAAAAAATATTACTGTTTCATATTCATATTCATTTTCTAAAAAATTATTACATGCAACAAAAAAAATTACTTATGGCGCACCTCTGGCTGGTGCGCCATTGCTATATATATAAAAAAGATTACTAATGGCGCACCTCTGCCCGATGCGCCATTGCTATGTAAAAAAAAGATTACTAATGGCGCACCGACCGCTGGTGCGCTATTAGTAAGATTCCCCCTAGCTAATTCCCTTCTCTCGCCAGATCCCCTTCATCCCTCTCCCTCGCCCCCTAGCTAATTCCCCCGCTGCCCCGACCCACGCCGCCGTCGGCGACCCCCTTGCACCCTCCCCCGCTCTACCGCCGCCGACGACCCACCGCACCCTCCCCCGCTCCACCGCCGCCGACCCCCCGCACCCTCCCCCGCTCCACCGCCGCCGCCGACCCCCTGCACCCTCCCCCGGCCCGCTCCACCGCGGCCGCCGACACCCCGCACCCTCCCCCGCTTTTTGATAATATTTTCAAATAACAAATTTGATGATATTTTCAAATAACAAATTTGATGATATTTTCAAATAAAAAATTTGATGATATTTTCAATTAAAAATAAAAAACAAATTTGATGATATTAAAAAAACAAATTTGATGATATTTGATGATATATTTTGTTCTAGTCCTCATGAAAATAACAAATTTGATAAAAAACAAATTATTAGATGCAACAAGAAATAATGAAAAAAAAGAAGTTACTAATGGCGCACCAGAGGAGGGTGCGCCATTGCTATCAGAAAAAAAAAGTTACTAATGGCGCACCAGAGAATGGTGCGCCATTGCTATGAGTGTTTTTATGGCGCACCCCTCGACGGTGCGCCATTACTAACATTCCCCCCTCTATAGCTGCATACCCGACCCTTCGCCCGATACCTCCTTCCCTCTCCCTCGCCAGATCCCCTTCCATCCCTTGCCACACCTGCTCCGGCTCCCCCGCGCCGCCGCCCCCGCTCCCCCACGCCGCCGCCGCCGCGCCCCCCGACCCGCGAAGCACGTGGCCGCCGGCCTCCCCACGACCAACCGAGGCGCCCAGGAGGACTGCCGTCGTCTTGCTCTTCGACTACGAGGACCCGAACAAGCTCGGACGCCCTCGAGCCACCCCTTCGACGCCGCCGCCGACCCCGACCCCGACCCCTCCGGCGACTGGCCACGCCCGCCCAGGTACCTCTCCTCCTTCCTCCCTCTCCACCCTTCCTCCCCATTCCCTCCCTCCCTAGTTCTTCTTGCTATATGGATCAGAACATATGGAGCATTACTATTGCTATATGGAGCATTACTATTGCTATATGGAGCATTACTATTGTTCTTCTCTGAACCATTACCATTCCCTCCCTCCCTAGTTCTTCCTCCCCATTAATTTGCAGGATCAGAACAAGTTTGTAACAGGATGCTCTACAATGTTGATTAGGTGCATTACTATTGCTATATGGAGCAGCAATTTACTATTGCTATATGCTCTAGTTTGTATCAATGTGATTGTAGTTTTTCTTGTCATCAAGTTTAGTTGATGTTTATTTAAATATAGCTTATATGATCAGCCACTCTATGTATGATTTTGGCTTCAAGGTTCTGGAAGAACGTTTTTCCTTCAAATTCTATCTGGTGGCATTGTCCTAGACTCCCTAGTTGTGTTGTTAATTGTGCTTCTATTAAAAGAATTGGGAGTTACTCACTGTACTATAACTCTGTAGGTTGAATTTTGGTTAACTAATACTGACGTTATGAGAATGTAAGCACCTATTATTGCTACTGATATCATTGGCTCATTGCTGCCTTTGTGCAATGCAGAACTGTTAAGAGTGATTTGGAGGATTCAAGATTCTGTGAAGCTATTTTGACATTTAAAACTCAGAACTGAAGGTACTTAATAAACTCAAAAGCATTGATGATAGCTCTTGTTTCCTAGAAACAGAGGTAGTTTACATATTGCATTGCTGGTGTTTGTTTATGTTCAGAGTTTAAGCATGTGTAGTGTAGTGTAGTGTAGTGAGCTTGTTCTAGTGTAGTGAGGTCTGAACCATTGCACGATGTAGTGTAGTGTAGTGAGCTCTGAACCATGTTTAGTGTTGAGTACTTCAAGTTTACTGAACCTATTCATTTTTGTGGACTTAGTGAGCATGATAAGACAAGCCAGATGCTCTATTTTTAATTAACAGTAATCCATGATCAGCAACAATTTCTTTCAATAATTTTCAGTTAACAGCAATCCATGATTTTTTTTCAGCTAAAACTATTCATGATTTTTTGTTGGGTGAACTATTAGATCTGGAATGGAAGCTCACATAAGTTGAGGTGATTTTTGTCCATATGAAAGCAGAGGAGCATATGGTCTGTGGCCTTTTCATCCATATGAAAGTAGAGGCACATTGTGGTGCTAGTTTGCTGGGTTTTGTCTCCGACCATCGTGTCGTGATGATTTTGCAGGTACCCTGAGAGGCCCTTGAGTTTTCCGGAATGTCGATTAACTTCCGTTCCGGAAAATTCGGGTACTCCATATGTCTTATTTTCAGCAAAGGTCATGCTAAAATTTTCCGTGAATTTTAGCATGACTTTGCTAAAAATCGGACATATGGGGTACTTGCTACTAATGCATGGGCCGGGGTATCTTAGTACATAATTAAGTAGGATCAACTGCCCCGCCATTCTTGCTGCATTAAACCATAGGTGGCAATAGAGCCAAGTGATTAGGCCCAACTTAGAATTCTCGTTAGCATCGATAAACCCTAGATGATAAACCCAACATAGGTGCCAATAGAGCCAAGTGATTAGTGCCAAGTGATTAGGCCCAACCTAGGGTGCCTCGGCATCGATAAACCCTAAATGATGAAAACTTAACTTCGCTTCTATAGGGTGCCTCGGTGTCGATGAGAACCTAAATGATGTACGCTTAGGCTTTCAGGGTGCCTCGACGTCGACAAAACCTAAATGATGAAAGCTTAGGCTTTTAGGGTGCCTCGACGTCGACAAACCCTAAATGATAAAACCTTGGCTTTTAGGGTGCCTCGGTGTTGATAAGAACCTAAATGATGAAAGCTTAGGCTTTTAGGATGCCTCAGCGTCGACAAACCCTAAATGATAAAAGCTTAGCCTTTAGGATGTCTCGGTGTCGACAAACCCTAAATGATGTAGTTTTGAATTATGAACGTAGGATATGTCATCATCATCATCGGACGATGAAAGGGACGACGAAAGTCTCCCGGCGGAGTGCGACTGGTGCCATGACGATCGACGTCTGTGCGACATGCCTCACCTGGACGATGATCGGCGCTTCAGCATTAAGCTCGAGGAGACCTTCGAAGTTGAAACGGTACACAACGACGACAAGTGTTATTTTCATAATTAAGCATGACTTCAACTATTTCAACGTGTAATTTTCATCTTTTACAATTCGAGTATAGCTTATCCCATGCCATGCAAGACGCTATGTCTTGGAGAGGATGGATTTTGAAGACCATGAAATTTCTGAAACAAAGAAAATTCACCTAAGGACTCATCACGATGTGGACTTTGAAGTAAATCTATATAATTCTGAGAGCGTAACCCATTTTGGTTGCAAAAATTGGGAAGCATTTTGCAAGATGTATGGTTTTGATGAGGGTATGCTTATCACCATGGATCTTGGTAATCCTGACATCAACCAAGACAATATGGACATTTGGGTCCTTGTTGATACGCCTCCAGTTCTACCGCTATGTGAGTTTCTCAAACATAGTTATTAGCTAATTTATATTGTTTATTTCAAAATAGTTGACATCTTATTTCCATTGACAGATTATTTTTATTGTTCAAAGAATGTGCGGGAGATGGTAAACAAAACCCACTACACCGATGGCTCCGAATTAACAACTTACAAGGAGAAAAATCATTTGGTCGGATTTTGTACTAACATTGAGAATTACAATATCTACAATCAAACTCCTCAACATTATGGTAAATACGTGCCACTAGTGCATGTGTTCAACTACGGTAACTACCATGGAGATACCCTGGTAAGATTTTTACTATTACGACATCCGTGCATATTTTGCATACTTCTAAAACTAGTACATCATTGCTAACTATGAAGTTATTACTATGTTTTTCAACAGATAATCCCAGAGAATTGTGTGCCTCATATGATGTATCTGAAAGGTAGTGTTAATGTTTTGAACATACAGCCAGGTCGTCCTACGAATCTCAACTGTCCATACGAGATTTCTAAAAGAAGTGGAGACATGAAAATCAAAGGATGGAAAAAATGTATGGACAGTCGTAAGGAGCTTCTTGGAAGCAAAAGGAAGCGAAGCGCAAGAATTGGAGACAGGATGATCTCCATTCTCCATAATGGAGAGTCAGGGTTCATATTGTTTTATGCTATTTTAGCTTAAATAGGGTATTTAGGTCCTGCCTAATACTGATGATCATGTGCTAAGAACAATGAAGTAGGGTTGGTTCGAAGACTATCAAGATGATGATCGTATGACTTGTTATGAATAACGAGTAGAAGTTGTATGATGATGATTAGTAGGACTTGTTAGGATTAGTATTACTTCCGACAAACTCGATACTCGCGGTCTCGAGACTTGTAATTTTTTATCTTTGTTCGGTCTTTTGAATTCGGAGGCTAATATGATGAATTGTATTCGGAGACTAATCTTCTATTGTATTCAATGAATCTGCTGTTGCTGTGTGCTACTGTCTATATTCTGTCAAATAATATATTTTGTAACATGTGCAAAAATCAGAAAAGTAAAAAAAAATAAAACCTAATATTCATACTAATGGCGCATCACTACAGAGTGCGCCATTAGTATGCCAAGTATACTAATGGTGCATCCATCCGCAGTGCGCCATTAGTGTGCCAAAGCACATGGTTAAATATGGCCCCTGGGAGGCACACTAATGGCGCATGGTGTTATATACTATTGACGCACTGGATGGTGCGCCATTAGTATACCAGATACTAATGACGCACCAGTGATGCGCCATTAGTAGGCCTTTTCCTAGTAGTGACCTTGGCAGGAACCCTCTCCTGGGGGCTCACCGTCAACATCACCAGGGTCATCTCGCCCGATCTTATACCGCAATGCACCGCATACCGGGCATGCGTTCAAATCCTTGTACAGACCGCGGTAGAGGATGCAGTCATTAGGGCATGCATGTATCTTCTGCACCTCCAATCCTAGAGGGCATACGACCTTCTTTGCTGCGTACGTACTGTCGGGCAATTCATTATACTTTGGAAGCTTCTTCTTCAATATTTTCAGTAGCTTCTCAAATCCTTTTGTCGGGCACAACATTTCCTGCCTTCCACTGCAACAAGTCCAGTACGGTACCGAGCTTTGTGTTGCCATCTTCGCAATTGGGGTACAACCATTTTTTGTGATCCTTTAACATGCGATCGAACTTCATCTTCTCCTTTTCACTTTCTCACTGCCTCCTGGCATCAACAATGACCCGGCGGAGATCATCATCTTCAGCTTCCCCCGTTGCAGCATCACCGTATTCAGGGGGCACTTAGTTGTCATCGTCATTTTCTTCTTCGCTATCTTCCATCATAACCCCTATTTCTCCGTGCTTGGTCCAAACATTATTGTGTGGCATATGAAACCCTTATAAAGCAGGTGGGTGTGAAGGATTTTCTGGTCAGAGTAAGACTTCGTATTCCCACATATAGGGCATGGACAACACACAAAATCATTCTTCTTGTTTGCCTCAGCCACTTCGAGAAAATTATGCACGCCCTTAATGTACTCGGAGGTGTGTTTGTCACCGTACATCCATTGGTGGTTCATCTCATGCATTATATATTATTAAGTGTGTCAAAAACCATTATAGAACATCATGAATAGCTATGTGACCAAATTAATAGAAGTTCATCATCACATTAAAACAAAGTACATATATAGTTCTCATTGAACAACATATAGCTCTCCAGAGCATCTAAATTAAACCATACATTAAAACTATGTAAAACATTTCAATGCAACAACAAATGCGATCATAATCGCAACCAAGGTAACAATTGATCCAACGGCAAAATGATACCAAGCCTCGGTATGAATGGCATATTTTCTAATCTTTCTAATCTTCAAGCGCATTGCATCCATCTTGATCTTGTGATCATCAACGACATCCACAACATGCAACCCCAATATCATCTTCTCCTCCTCAATTTTTTTATTTTTTCCTTTAAGTAATTGTTTTCTTCTTCAACTAAATTTAACCTCTCGACAATTGGGTCGGTTGGAATTTCCGGTTCACATACCTCCTAGATAAATAAAATCTATGTCACGTTGGTCGGCATAATTGTCATAAACAATGAATGAACCAAGTAGTTATAAAAGATAATATATACCACATCCGAATCATAGACAGGACGAGGGCCGAAGGGGGCGGATACCAAAACCATCGCAATATATAATAACAAGCAATAATAAAAGTAAGAAAATTAGACAAGTATCTATCTAATCATACAAGTAAGAATTTTATTCTTTTAGAAATAAGATAAGAACAAGAGGCTCACCATGGTGGTGCCAGCGACGAGATCGGCGCAGGCGATCGACAGCGGTGAAGACGGGGACGGGACGTGATGGACCGCTAAACCTAGACAAATATTGAGGAAAATGGAGCTTAGAGGTCGAGTTTGGAGAGGAGAAAGCTTAAGTAGTGTGGCTCAGGAATTTCATCAAACACCTCATGTGCATAGGAGGTGAGCTAGAGAACCACAAAGCCCTCACTACTAGGGAAAACCCTAGTAGTAGCGCGGGACACCGCGCTACTAGTAAGGCGCTACAGCTATTCCTTAGCAGTAGCGCGTGCGACACACGCTACTGCTAAGACATATAGCCACAACGTTTGTTCACTCCCGCGCTACTGCTAATATAGCTAGGAGTAGCTTGTTTACTCTCCATCGCTACTAGTATTCTTTTTTTCATTTTTTTTATTTTTAGTGTATTTATACGCCGTTATACAAATTTTGGTACAATACCAATTATGAGGTTGTTATATCAATATGTCCATAACCGTGTGTCAAATAACAAGTGGATTAGGTTCAAGTGGAGGCAACATGTGGTGCACGTCAAAAGTATACTACTAATCCAAACTTGATCTAGTTTGGACTAGTAGTACTTTAGATGTGCACCACATGTTGCCTACACTTGAGTCTAATCCACCAACACAAGCTATTTAATCATCATCATACTGATTACCAACAACAGTAGTTGTTTAATCATCATAGTCATAGTGTAGCACACATCATCATCTTCAAACTCATTCTAGCTAGCTATTCACTAGTCTCCAACACTAGCTATTTAATCATCATAACTCATTTCTAGCTAGCTAATCACTCCTGTTGCTCTCTCTCTCTCTCTCTCAGGTAAAATAGCATAAAACATGTGTAGCACTCCTGCTTCATCATGTTGGAGCATGCAGATGAACCTGTCTCCAAATCATGGGCTGCGCTTCTGATTGTTGCCCCATAGTACTTCTCTGCGATCGCTCACAATTTTGCTCCAGCCTTTCACTATTAAGCATTCCTTGCTTTTAGAAATCCTGAATGCACTAAAGTGCATTGTAGGATATCTTGGCCGTAAGCTAACCATTCTCATGCGACCTTTAGTCTCGATCTAATGAGGCACTACATTCATCGGGAGTCCCTGTTGAAGAACATCGTATATTAACATACTTAGCAATGAAGTTTAGCTTAAAAAATGATGTACGCAAAAGATGCATTGAGGACAAATAGTAAATTTTTTACCATCTTTCCTAAATAGATGTGACCGTAGTTCAATACGAACACTATTGATCGCATGTTTTGCGTACTAAGATGTTTAAGTCTAGGTAAATAATTTATCCTGACAGTATGAAGATCCTCAAGCCATGAAACATAATGACCTATCTCCTCGCAGTTTAGTTCATCCCCGGGACAGTGGACAGTCATGTCTACCAAGCGTCGGACATGTTTGCTTGAATGGAAATAAGCTGTCAATAGAAATTAGTTGTCTTGAATAAACAATATCGAAGACATAAATATGGTTGAGAGACTCACATAATGGTATAACTGGAGGCTTCTGCACTTCGACCCAGATGTCGATATTACCTTTAATATCATCTTCCGGACAAATATCAAAGGTGATAACCATATCAGGCTCAAATGCATAAGTCTTGCATAGTGCTTGCCAAGTTTTGCATTCAAAATAGGTGTATGTGTCTGTGTTGTATAATTTTGCGTGGAAAGTATAACCATGCACGGTCTTCAAGTAAACTCTCTTTACCTCCATAGGAGTTTTCATAGGACTGAAACCTATCTTATCCAAGAAAAAAACTATTGCATGGCAGGGGATACGCTAGTAGAATAGTAGAAAAAATTAAATTATAAGTTGATGCAAATGAAGCAGATGTCATGCTTAATTATGAAAAAAGACTTGTCGTTGTGACTTACTGTATCCACTTCGAAGCTCTCGTCTAGCATGATGCGGAAGCGCCTATCATCATCTAGGAAGATTATGTCGCATAGGCCGCGCTCGTCTTCGTAGTATCCACAAATACCGAAATCCTTTTCGTCGTCAGACATTTCCTATGTTCATAGTTGAAACATTAATTGAAAATCGATCGAAGGCAACTACCAGGATACTCAACACACAAATCCGGGGCACACGATATTTCCTACATATTCTGGCACAAGTCATGCCAAAATTCACGGAAAAAACCGGCATGACCTTTGCTAAAATATGACATATCGAGCGCCTGAAATTTGCCGGAACGGAAATGAATCAACACTTCGGCAAAACATAGGCCACTCGGTGGTGTAACCTGCAAACATGAACGGCCACTTGGGCAAGCGCATATCCTATTTGAGAAACACAAGATATACATTTCAAAATATCTTATAGGACTCATATTGACATGAGCATTCAATAAGCAAAACCAAATCGTAAAATAAATAAGTATTCAATAAGAAAAAGTTAATCATCTCATGCGTCTGTACATCGTCGGATATTATCACTAATACACCCCGAATAGTATCATACATATAACATCACTAATACAACTAAAACACTAGCGCACGACGGGTACTGGCGCGGGCGGTGGAGACCCAAAGAGAAGGAACCATCACAGGATCATAGCTCCTGTGAGATCCCTGGAGAACCTGTGCTCTAACGCAAACAAGTAGTGACGGACTTGCGCGTCCTCCTCGTAGACACGGTGACGTACCACCTCCGCGGGGTCCCCAAGCCTCTGCACCATCACTGGCCGATGCACCCGCCACCAAAGAAGGTTTGGGTCAACGACGGGCTGGCTCCTCACCAAGCTGCGCCCCAAGGTAGGTAGCGCCTCCCAGTACCAGCCTGGCGGAGCCAAGTGCCGTACATGGCCCATCTGGTCAAGCAGGTGTCCTCCGCTGAGTCGACGATGAGGATGTGGGATAGGCATCGTCGACGTCAATGCGGGAATAATTATTTAACTAAAAAAATAATAACAAATGTGACATGTTCTACTAGTTCTATTAATTTAACTAGTTCTTACCAAAAATAAACTTACTATAAATAAAAATAAATTAGTACCTAGTTCTTCCTAACTAATTAGTACCTAGGAACTACTGCCCTAATTACCATCTAATTTGATGAACCTAGGGGTGGAAAGTGGTAGCGGATAATGCGGAATATCCGATATTCGTATTCTATCGGATATTCCTATTATCCAACTTAAAAGTCAAATAAGTGGTCAAAGTTTACTCGTTTTATGATTAATCTTAGAAATTATTATGAATTACAATAGTGTTTATTCATAAACCTATTTATCATTGACTTATTGTATGTCACAAGTTGAATACTTCATGTCACATAGCAATTGACTAATACACTTAAGAAATATATCACTACTATTCGTATCCATTCCGAATCAAGAAAACATCCGAGCCGCATCCGTATCCGATAACGGAAGTGGCGAAATATGAAAACGGAAGTGGTAAGGGAACTATCCGATCCGCATCCGATTCGTTTCCACCCCTGGATGAACCCTAACTAATTTGATGCAATTAAATTTTGAAGAACCCTAGGCAGAGGTATGGGAGAGGGAGGAGCAGGCGTGCTCACCTCGGGTGCCTGCGGCGAGAGAGGGGTAGGCAGTGTCGAGGTCAGGGTCGGGGCTCGGGCGCGCGACAAAGGGCGGTGTCGAGGTCGGGGTCGGGGGCGGCGTAGAAGCCGGGTTCGGGGGCGGCGTCGAGGGAGTGCAGAGAGCGACGGGAGAGCGCGCGGCAGCCGACGGGCGACGGCGGCGGCGACAGCGGAGGAGTTGGGATTTGGGGAAAGTGGCCGTGGGGAAGAACGAACCGCGCGGTTAAGTCGAAAGTAGTTGTAGCGCCTTCCAGGAAGTGCGCTACTGCTATTCCTTTATCCTTTTTGCCCCTTTTCATTTATTTGTATTTACATTTTATTTTTTTCCTTTCTCCTTTTTCTATTTCTTTCATTTTCATTTACTATTCTATTTGCTTTCCATTTAATTTTATTTCCTTTAGCAGTAGCGCCTTTGTGCGTAAACGCACTGCTACAAACCAAGTAGCGGTAGCGTTGTTCGCTGTAGATCGCTACTACTATGTGTAGCCTATCGGCTTAGCAGTGAGAATTTTAGTAGTACCGCTTTTATCTTCAGGTGCGCTACTGCTACAATTGTATCTGTAGCGCAGTTTACGCCAACTCGCTACTGCTACTTAGCACTATCGTGCTTTTTTCACACGTACTACTGCTAAAGTTCTGTGTATAAGGTTTTCCCTAGTAGTGCCTCCCTTCCCCGGCCAGAAAAAAACAGAGCAGTGGAGTGCTCTACTCGCGGGCGAGGGGTATATATAGCAACCACATTGGTCCCGATTCATGGCTGGAACAGGGACTAAAGGCCACCCTTTGGTCCCAGTTCCAACCACGAACCGGGACCAATGGATGTGGGCCAGGAGCGAGGCCCATTGGTCTCAGTTCGTGTCTGGAACCAGGACAAAAGGGTTCAGATGAACCAGGACCAATGCCCCACGAGGCCCGTCCGCCCCCCTGGGCGTACGAAACGGGGCGTATGCTCCCATGGGTCCCAGTTTGTGATTGGACCGGGACTCATGGGCTGGCCAGGCCTGAACCAAAGCCCTGTTTTCTACTAGTGCAAATCAACGGTGAGAGCAGGATTTACATCAAGCGGGAGATATGCAGCCCATACACATTGCCCACCAGGATCTAATGACAAATAAAAAGCCCCCAGCACATGCGCAGGGCTATTACCAACTCTAGGGCAGTACACAATCTTATACTCTATTTAGCCTAACTGAAGTAGGAATTTGCTTCCTGGAAAAAGATCCCCATGTGCTCCGCGATCTTGACCAGTAGATGGTATGGCCTACTGTAAGACCAGACAATTTGTCTCGAAAATCACACGTCTCATGCCATATGTTTCAGCTAACTGAATTTCCCAAATGTTACGGGCCCCCTATGAATGTTCGGTCAAGTATTTGCACTACTAGGAGTATATAGGAGTAGCGAGGTACTATTTATTCTTGTATTTCCATTTCACTAGTAGAAAATAGGGGTTTCGTTCTAGCTGGATCTGAGCAATAGTCCCGGTTCGAGCGGCTAGGACGCCGGACGGGGCTCGGTAGGCATCAGTCCCGGTTCGAATGGGACCTTTAGTCCCGGTTGCAGACACCAACCGGGACTAATGAGGTTGCGGCAGGCATGATACCCTTTTTGTCCCGGTTGGTGTCTCCATCCAAGACTAAACGTCTGTCTTTTGTCACGGTTTAGACACCAATCAGGACTAAATTTTTTCCTATGTATACCCTCGGCCATGCCCGCCCTCTACTCTATTTTTTCCTCGTAGAAGGTGGGAGGTGTGTGCTCGATGAAATGCCCGAGCCACACTTAATTTTTCTCCTCTTTCTTCTCCTATGTTCTTTATCCAAGCTCGATCCCCAAACTCCATTTTCCTCAAGATTTGTCTAGATTTGGCGGTGCACCAACTATCCAAGTGTTCTAAAAGGTTAGCAACTTCATCCTTTCATCTCTATTGCTAGTTTAGCTCATTTTCATGCAGTATAGTGATTTGTGGGTTTTAGTGGAGGAGTGTATGTGAAGTTTATTTGATTAAGATGCAATTTGAGCCCAAATTAACTTCTTAGTTTGCACATGTGTAGGGTGCCGTCTCGTCCCCATCCCTGTCCTCACCGCAGTCGATCGCTCGCACCGATCTCGTCACCGGCACCACCATGGTGAGCCTCTTTTTCTTATCTTAATTAAAAAAATATTACTTGTTTGTTATTATATACTGCCATGGTTTTGATATCCGGACCCGTCGGCTCTCGTTCGGTCTATGATTTGGATGCGGTATATTATCTTTTATAACTATTTGTTTCATTTAGTGTTTATGACAATTATGCCGACCAACTTGACATAGATAATTTTATCTAGGACGTGTGTGAACCAGAAATTCCAATCGATCCTCTTGTCGAGAGGTTAAATTTAGTTGAAAAAACAATTATTTGAAAGAAAAATTAAAAAGACTTGAAGAAGAGGAGATGAAATTGAGTTGCATGTTGCTGATGTCGTCGATTTACACAAGATCCAGATGGTTGCAATGTGCTTGAAGATGAGAAAGATTAGAAAATATGTCATTGATAAAGAGGCTTGGTATTATGTTTTTGGATCAATTGTTACCTTAGTGAAACCTTGGCTCATGCGCGACCTTCAACACGCAGCTGGAGAGTAGGTGAATGAACTACCATCTATATTGTGGGGATTGAGGACAACTCCTAATCGATCCACTAACAGGACCCCCTTCTTCATGGTGTATGGGGCTGAAGCCGTGCTTCCTACTAATCTGTTTCATAATGCACCACGAGTGGAACTTTATTCGGAGGCCGAGGTAGAGCAAGCATGTCAAGACGCCGTAGACCTTCTGGAGGAAGAGCGGGAGATAGCCTTGATACGGTCGACTGTTTATGAGCAAGATCTTTGTCGATTCCATGCGAGAAATGTCAGAGGTCGGGTGTTTCAGGAAGGAGACCTAGTGCTCCGAGTGGATCAGCAACGACCACATAAGCTCGCCCCAGCAAGGGAAGGCCCTTTCGTCGTGACCAAGGTGCTCCACAAGGGAGCTTATCACCTTTACAACCTGAAGTAGAAGAAAGATGACCGTGCTGCAAGAACGTAGATCTTCTCCGGCACTTTTATACCTGATAGTCGGTCTGTCGAGATGTAATAAAAGTACTTTTTAGACTGTTTATCAAGACATGACTCCTGCAGTCTCATAATGATTGTTCTCGCATAAACATGTGTCCAAATCAACTAGTGGGTGACTTAGTGGCATAACCCGTTTCCGCCTAAGTTAAAAAATACTTCGAGTGGAGAGCAATCCTCCCACTCGGAGGCTTAGCCGTGAACCAGGTTAAAAACTACTCCGAGTGGAGAGCAATCCTCCTACTCGAGGGCTTAGCCGTGAACTAGTTTCGCCTAAGTTAAAAACTGCTCCGAGTGGAGAGCAATCCTCCCACTCGGAGACTTAGCTGCGACCCCGTACTCCGCTTGGCTGTCTTGGGCTTCGTTTTTACCTCAGTTCACCTCCCCTGTTCTGCTTGGTGCAGCCGTGGGCGAGGCTCCAACTGTCTGTGCACAGGTAAAGGGGTACAAAGGTGGGCCCCTTCTTTTGTATACCGACAGCGATCCTCCCACTCGGGATCTTAGCTGTGACCCCCTACTCGCCTAACACTACTAGGGAAAGCTCTAGCAGTAGCGCGGGTATTTTGCCTATCAGTAGCGCGGGGCGACGCGCTACTGATAAGGCGCTACAGCTAACGTGTAGCAGTAGCGCCTATTGCCCCACGCTATTGCTATACATGGCTAGCAGTAGTGCGCTTTAGTGCAGAGCGCTGCTGCTAATATCTTCAGTGCTTTTTAGTAGGAAGCGCTAATGGTAGGGGAGCGCTACTGCTAACTTTGTTCCCCTCGCTACTGCTAGTTTTATTAGTTTCTATTTTTTTCTGCATATTTTTTTTGTATTTGAATAGGCTTTATACAATAATCTTTAGCATATCATACACATACAAATGTAATCATAGCATATACATACAAATAGTCTCATCAAATCATGTCATCATCATAATCATCATCCAACACAAAGTGGTCTCTCGTCATCATCTCGAAAATAGCGATACAAGTCTCGATTACTTGCAACTACATCGTCATCCATCTAAACAATGATATACGCGAGAAGAGCTATCACTTTGAGTGAGAGCGGAACTATGCAGTACATGAGTTCGTATCCCTCTCTAGCATTAGCGTGAACCTAAACTAACTACTACCTGTCGCTCGGAAACCGGAAACCAGTACACCTGGGCCTGACACTCCCGCCACTCGTCGTATATATACTCCTGGCGTAGCACTTCTTCGCCATCGATGATCTATGCACCTGCATCGTCACATGAGTCGATGATATGCAACATATATAGTTGAGCAACAGAAAGAGACAGACTTGGCAAAAATAGAAGCAACATATCATAAGCATAAATAACAAAGTTGATCGTACCCAAAATGCCATAACTAGAGTGATCGTCGCTAGTCGACGAGGACAGTTTAATTACGTCACAAATGAAGTTTCATCATGCATAACTCAAAGTTTCATTATACATAAAGTATGGACTAAACGGACACATTATCATATATCGAAAATCACTCCAACATGTAGTGTCATCCATCCAAGTCAGGGGGGTAGTCCCCAAGCCTAGTGAAAGGCTTCAGGTCGAGACACTGAGAGGCTACCCGTGTTCGGATGTCTTCCCGCGACAATTGTCCTTCTTCGTATAACATCCCTGTTTTTCCGACGACCTCCTTCATGATGATTTGGGCAAGTTCGCGCTGGATGTGATAGAACTCAGCTCGAAGTCGATGATCCTCGATACCTCCTATGTTCTTTGCCCATTGCAGAATATGGGCATCGCTGGATGTAGGTGACATGCGAATGTTCTGGTGATCCCGTTTGTACTCCAGCATGTGGTGTAGGACATAGAATCCATCATTAAGAGATTCACTCGGTTGCTGGATGCAGCAGAAGTCGGTCTTATGGCCAAAGGCGGGCGTGCCGTCCCTTCTCTTCTTGTCCTTGACCTCTCCACCCTGTGCGTCGTAGTAAAACATAGCATTGTCGAGAACAGACTTGATGTGCGTGTGATACGTCTCCAACGTATCTATAATTTTTGATTGTTCCATGCTATATTATATTCTGTTTTGGATGTTTAATTGGCTTTATTATACACTTTTCTTATTTTTGGGACTAACCTATTAACCGGAGGCCCAACCAAAATTGTTATTTTTTTTTCCTATTTCAGTGTTTCGCAGAAAAAGAATATCAAACGGAGTCCAAACGGAATGAAACCTTCGGGAACGTGTTTTTCGGAACAAACGTGATCTAGAGGACTTAGAGTCTACATCAAGAAATCAACGAGGAGAGCACGAGGTAGGGGGCGCGCCTACCCCCCTGGGCGCGCCCTCCATCCTCGTGGGGCCCATGTTGCTCCACCGACGTACTTCTTCCACCTATATATACCTACGTACCCCCAAGCCAGCAGAAGCATCCACGAAAACCTAATTCCACCGCCGCAACCTTATGTACCCATGAGATCCCATCTTGGGGCCTTTTCCGGCGTCTTGCCGGAGGGGGCATTGATCACGGAGGGCTTCTATATCAACACCATAGCCTCTCCGATGATGTGTGAGTATTTTACCTCAGACCTTCGGGCCCATAGTTATTAGCTAGATGGCTTCTTATCTCTCTTTGCATCTCAATACAAAGTTCTCCACGATTCTCGTGGAGATCTATTCGATGTAATCTTCTTTTGCGGTGTGTTTGTTGGGACCGATGAATTGTGGGTTTATGATCGAGTTTTTCTATGAACAATATTTGAATCTTCTCTGAATTCTTTTATGTATGATTGGTTATCTTTGCAAGTCTCTTCGAATTATCAGTTTGGTTTGGCCTACTAGATTGATCTTTCTTGCAATGAGAGAAGTGCTTAGCTTTGGCTTCAATCTTGCGGTGCTCGATCCTAGTGACAGTAGGGGAAATGACACGTATTGTATTGTTGCCATCGAGGATAACAAGATGGGGTTTATATCATATTGCATGAGTTTATCCCTCTACATCATGTCATCTTGCTTAAGGGGTTACTCCGTTCTTATGAACTTAATACTCTAGATGCATGCTGGATAGTGGTCGATGTGTGGAGTAATAGTAGTAGATGCAGGCAGGAGTCGGTCTACTTGTCACGGACATGATCCCTATATACATGATCATACCTAGATATTCTCATAACTATGCTCAATTCTATCAATTGCTCAACAGTAATTTGTTCATCCACCGTAATACTTATGCTCTTGAGAGAAGCCACTAGTGAAACCTATGGGCCTCGGGTCTATTTTCCATTATATTAATCTCCCGTCAACAAGCTATTTCTGGCGCCGTTTTTTTTTCTTTCTTTACTTGTTAATCTTTACCATAAAAATACGAAAAATATTATCTTATCATATCTATCAGATCTCACTCTCGTAAGTGACGGTGAAGGGATTGACAACCCCTTTATCGCGTTGGTTGCGAGGTTCTTATTTGTTTGTGTAGGTGCGCGGGACTTGAGTGTGGTCTCCTACTGGATTGATACCTTGGTTCTCAAAAACTGAGGGAAATACTTACGCTACTTTACTGCATCACCCTTTCCTCTTCAAGGAAAAAACCAACGCAGTGCTCAAGAGGTAGCAGGGTGTAATCCTTTTTCTTAATGTTCTTCGACGAGTCCCGGTAAAGAGCGTGGGAGTATCGGGGGTAGAGAATGATGAAGACGGTGCGCCCGCCACTGCGCAATATAAGTACACCTCAAATTAATTAGCCTCCACCATGCAAATGAATGATTGAAATCGAAGGAAGGATATCCGCGCGGATGACTTACAGGGGATGATAAGGCACGAGAATCTCCTCCTTGTCCTTATTGGCGAGCATGAAATTGACGATGTATTCCCTTGCGTATTCATGGTGCTTTGTGTAGACTCCCAAGAAGCCCTCGTGCATGAAGTACGGGTCAGCGACACATATCTGAGGTATCTGCTCAACCCCGAGGATGTAGTTCATGTGCAAGGCATAAAGGCGGACAAATGTAAAATCCAGCTTCTTCACGTGAAACATGTCGAATATGTAATCGAATCGAAGGAAGAACATCATCATGAAGTCTCCTTAGATCGCCAAATCTGGCCCCTAGCGCTGCTTCAGGTAGGATTGGTTGACCAGGGATATGCCATTTTTCTGCATCGGGGATATCTATACGGTCTTGAACCCGAGGCTGTTGAGGTGGCTGGATCATAGAAGCAGCTTTTTGGCCTTTCCTCGGTCTCTTCCTAGACTTCTTTACTACCGGAAGGTCGTCCATAATACGTTCAGCCTCCAGAGTATGACTTATGATGCTCAAACCCTATGTAGACGCCAGTATTGACATCCTCATCTATGGCGACATCACCGGCGACTAATGGAGCATTTTTCTCACCCCCTCCGCTATCACCCAGCATGACAGCTGACGCTAATTGGGTAGGTAAGGTGTTAATGTTCACACCTGTCGGAGTAATAGGACACGGATACCCCGAAGACGGCGAGACAATAAATCAAGACATCGGGGCTAGCAAAGCCCCTCAGTCCGACTGCCCGGCCGCTCCTGTTGGCTCCCCGTCGGACTGCTCTACCCGGCCGGTTGCCGGCTGCCGACTGCACCAACCAGCCGGCTGCTGACTGCATCCCGACCCGACACCGACTAGACGACCGTACCGCGACGTCATCTACAGTGTACCGTGTCCCCTGGGTACTGACTTATAAAGTACCCCAGGGGACAACCATGACATGCACCATGCCACCACTACAAGAAATATGTCAACTTGTGACCCTCACTATTGGCCGCTGAAAGGTCATAGTTTTTCATTTGCGACCTTTTTGTGACCAAAAAGAGAGGGTCAAAAGCTGGCGGTCGTAAACTAAAATTAACGACCTTCTTTGTGATATGTAAAAGGTCGTTGGTTCTTTGACCAAATTTTTGGTCACTAGCAACCTCCTCAGGGCACGTAGGATCCAGCGTGGCAAGCTGACGTGGATAAGAATCGGCCCGGTCCAATTCGGTGTTTATATGGGTCGAGCCCATTAATTCAGCCTTTTAATTTTATTTTTACCAATTTTTGGTCAGGTTCATGGGCCAAGCCCAGTATTGCAGCCTTTTCTATTGTTAGTTGCCATGGACCAGGCCCAGCAACTCGGCCTTCTTATTTTCTGGGTCATGGCCTTTTTGGCTCCAAAGTTTATGATTTTTTTTCAAATGATGGGCCCACTAGTGAGATGGGACCAGTTCTAATAAGTGGGACCTAATTGTCATAGTTATATTCTTCAGATCTCAATTTTCCACTAAATAAATAACAATATTAAATCAAAACAAACAGAAAATTAAATGCTTCAAACAGAGCATAACTAATCCGGAAAAACATGGTTCACATCATGAATACAATCAAACACAGCCAAACTTGGCACATTATTACAATCAACCATGGTTAACATCAGGTTTACAATAATAAAAAGTTCACACCAGGTAACAAAACTATCAAAAAATATATAACTAGCTATCATAGTGTAACTATCTCCAATGAGCCCGAATTGTTCATCCTGGACCTCACGACAAAACACGAAGGAAGGCTAGCATCTGCAAGTTATCAAACAAAATGGTTATGAACAAAATAAAGGCAAATCTAACAGCATGTTAGAACAAGCAAAATGCGACATTTTCATCATTTAAGCATAGAATACAGGGTCAACAACATTTTGATGTTTGTTAAATGAACCAGAATTTCAATGTTTGAACAGCAAAAAAATATACACTAGATCATATGCGGTTTAACTCACCCCCTAAGAAAAGACACGTTGACACCAATATTTGGCAACATCTATAGAAATTGAACCTCGTAAACATGCAATATGGAATTTGTATCTCAAAGAACTATACAGATTTATCAGGTTTAATTACCATAGAGAAGCCAAATGCTAGTAAGTCAGGATTAGTACACAAGACCTGATTCAACAAAGTAAACAAGAAGGTCGCTACAATACAAAAATAAGCTCATCACAAAGAATAAAATGAGTGGAACTATAGTACATCCTCTAAATTGTCATGTTCACAAGATTAAAAGTAAGCTCTGCATAAGCATATGAGTTTTGTTTGGCACCACCACATCAAAAGACACTTAAAAGTACGCAAATTGGACTAGCTACCAGAAGCACAAGATCAGGTCACAAATTTAAACTGTTATATAGGAGGATAAACAATCATGTACTTATTTCCTACAGAGCAGGAAGTTGGGCATGTAGTTAGTGAAACGTGGGGCATAAAGCAGAAATAGACACCATGATTGTTCTACACATAATACAGATAATTAGCACACAATATGGGGGAGGGTTTTTTCCTACTTCAATCCAATATCTGAGATGAAGAGGGAGCAGGTATGCGGATGGGACCCGGAGGGCAGGGGCCTGAATGAGCCAGATCAGCACCCGGGCCTCCTCGTGCATCCTCGTCCGGTCAATGGGGCGCCGCTTGGTGCACGACAGGGCCAGCTGGAACGCCTTCTGGACCAGCCCCATGTCCGTGCACGTCACCGACACCTCCGAGTCCACCGCCTCCATCACCGTGTTGTCATCAGCTCTCGACCTTATCTACACACACATAGAGACGGTGTGGTCAAATGATCATACCATGACAGTATATAGAAACCATTGCAGCACATCATGCATGTTGAAAGATCGTAACATGGTTGACAAAAGATAACTTCAATCTCACTCTTATTAGTGACTTGCACAATGCAATGAAAAGATAGATGTAATATGATCTGAGACTCGGGAGTTTAGTGTGAATGACTTACCAACTGGTGCAAATTGGAATCATTGTCGACGGTCTTCATCCCTTTGAGCAACTCCAGAAGGACGATACCGGAGCTGTACACATCGGATCGATGTATCCTATGGTTCCAACTTCCAAGCACATAAGTGGACGCGTTGGACTTGGCAGCTGTGACGCTTGGCAGTGGCTGCAAATGAGACGCACGCCCGCACCTGCTGCATCCAAATCAAAATTGGACAAGAACAAAAACAATTAGGAATGGTTGCAAACTCATTCATTCTCTGGGATTCAATTTCAGGACTACTTTATGCATCCGGGAAGAGTAAATATTAGGCTCTATGCAGTCGCATAACAGAGGATACTTCAATATTACATATTCTAGATAAAACTAAACTAGAGCCTCATATTCTACTACACGACTACAGCCCAATTACACCATCGCGTGCAAATGCAAGGCCGGTACAACACTGGAGAAACTCATGATAAATTCCAACAATTTGAGCACTCGTGGAGAAACTAAAACTGCAGAACCATCCATTATTCTTATATACACAACTCAAACACAAATTCGTGGCGAGGTAGCCACATATTCATAGGCGACTCGAGCAATTCGATGAAGAATTCCATACAGGCAGACGGAGAGGAGAGGCGCTTGGATGGGTACCTTGGGTAAGGGAACATGCCGAGGATGTATCCCTTGGGCCTGGAGGCGTCTGGGGTGCGAAACGTGCGGTGCTCCTCCCAGCGCGCCTGCCACCTCAGCTCGATCTCAGCGTACGGGTACACCCGCCTCACCCACACCTTACCCACGTCGGCACCGGCGCAGCAACGACAGG
Organism: Triticum urartu; assembly: GCF_003073215.2. NCBI lineage: Eukaryota > Viridiplantae > Streptophyta > Magnoliopsida > Poales > Poaceae > Triticum > Triticum urartu. Next base: position 744,398,665 of record NC_053024.1, read on the forward strand.
AGCGAGTGTGGCGCGATGAGAGGAGCGCACGGTGCTGGTGGGCCGCGGCGACCATGGGAGGGCGCGCACGGAGCTGGAGTGGCGGGTGCGGCGTGAGAGCCATCAGGGGTTGGGGACGCGCGCACCGGATCCGAACTGATGGGAGGAAGGAGTGGAGCGGAGCAAGCGTGAGAGGATGCGGTGTCGGCCATGGAGCGCAGAGAGGAGAAGGGCGGCGCGACCGAGCGCGAGGATGGATCTGGGGATCGAGGGGAGAGGGTGGGTCAGCGGTGGGGGTGGCGGGGGGTTGCCATGGCGTCGCTGTAGGGTTTCGGCGTGGAGAGAAGGAGAGGGTCACTACAAGAAATCTGTTAATCCATGACAGATCCGTACCGTCACGCATGAGCAAAAAATTGTCATTGATGGGCATCCTTGACGGATTTGGAATCCGTCATGTGTATCGCGTCATAATTACACCACCACGCATTCCATGACGGACTAGTGAGCCATCACAAATCTATGACGGTCTTTGACTGTCACCGATCACTAGCAGGTAATGACGTTAACTTTGCATGCCATGTCATCATCTGCCATGGCAATCAATAGGGATCTAACATGGCAGCCTGAGTTATCAGCCCACTTTAAGTTCCAGGCCTTCTAGTAATCGGACCAATTAGGATGTTGGCGCACGAATTTTACTTGTGTCATGTGTCAACATTAGCCTAATTATTTTTGGGCGGCCCATTAGCATTTGAACCAATTTAGATTTAAAAAATAAAATCAGTCTTTTATTAACAGTATGCCAATCACACATTAAGCATCATTAAGGTCACATTAAGACAACCATTACAACACCATGAGAAACATGCGCAACCATAACAGAGCCTATATCTACATTATAGAAAGATCACATGAAACATTATAGAAATCTCAGTACAAAACATGTTTTGAGGCCAGCAACTCGCCAAGATAAATGCCAATGGTGGTCGACGCTATTTCAATCACACTCCATCTCCAATACTCAACCACGGCGAACCTTCAAACCAAAGGTAAGAGATGTTAGTGGAAATAATGGACACATGCAATGTATTTGAACAAAACAAGCAAGTTTCTTGTCATTGAAATAGTAGAAATAGTACTCAGACACAACATCTACTATCACTACCACAACAACGTCAGACATGTTTTACCGCACCGTTAAATCCACAAGCATCTACTATCACTAGCACAACAACGTTAGACATCACTCTATTGAACTGATGTTACAATCATGCCCATTATGGGAATTGCTCCATTCTGAACAAATGCAGTTTGAACTTATAAACCACTTACATGTTATATGCTAGTATTTGCAAAAAAAGACCAGCTAGATAATTCAAGTGGACTAAATTCATCCGCATTTCATCCTAAAGCAGAGAGCTACAGACCAACTAACAGGTTTCTCTGTTCTTCACGTTATTGGCTATTCATGCACTGATAATGTATACGGACATTTTCTAAGGATGCACATGTTTAAGAAACAGGATTTCGCATGACATTATATAACTTAATCTTAGCTAATTGGATTAAACTTAAGGGAATAAATCAGTGCTCGTTGATTACTCTGAAACATAATCAAAATATCCAAGTGTAGAAAAGCTCATCTCAAACTATGTCAATCTCATCTGGAAAGAAAATGGCTCCTGAAATAGCTTTCAATGAGGTAGTATGATATAAATTTATTAGTTGCATGGTTCAAAAAATGACTTGCGTGATTTACAGAAACGAGCATAATATCCCAAAATTCCACTGAGATATACTGTATAATCTAAGCATGTTATTTCTTTAGAAGAAGAGCTACATTCAGTAAGCTACAGTGGACTACAACTGTTCCAGAAGGATAACAAAGAATAGGAATACAAAATTAGGTAGCATAATTTCAATCCTATGTACTAGTAGAAAAAGGGCCTATTGTCCCGGTTCGTAAGGGCCTTTTGTCCCGGTTCCTGAACCGGGACTAAAGGGTCAGTACTAATGCCCTATCCCTTTAGTCCCGATTCAATCCAGAACCGGGACAGATGGGCCTCGACGTGGCCTGTGCACGGAGCCCAGGTAGGAGGGCCTTTGGTCCCGGTTGGTGGCACCAACCGGGACCAATAGGCATCCATGCGTCAGCATTTCTATGGCTGGGGTTTTTGTTTTTTTTGAAAGGGGGGGGGGGTTTGGGGGGTTAATTTAGGTGTTTCATATATTTTGTTAGCTAGCTATAATTAATAGAGAGAAGTGTCCTCTCTTATGTCCGTGCTTGGTCGACGTTACGTACTATACATACGTATAGAGAGGACTAGACACGCTAGCTAGCTAGTAAGCAAACGAAGGAAACAGAAGATCGTCATGAACATATATGCATACAGAGAGAAGTGGTATCGACCACCTCTCCTTCTCTGAGAGATTGGTCGAACAACAAGTTCTTGTATATCTCTCCGACACTACCGGCTACATATATACAATAATTATCTCTTACAAATATAATCTCCTAACATACAGACGCATGATCCACATAGTATTCTCCGTCTTCAGCGATCATGTGTTCAAGAAAGAATGCCGCCAAGTCCTCTTGAATTGCTCGCATGCGAGCTGGTGCTAGGAGTTCATCCCGCTTCCGAAACATCTAATTTGAAGAAGGGGGTCAATATATATATATATATATGAATGAATGAAACTCAACACAAATGATGGTAATAAAATAAAATTGTGAATGTTGTTATTTACGCACTTCATATTGTTTGTCAGAGTAGCCCTGCTTACAGGTCGTGTGGCGGATGGACTCGCAAACATATTATCCACAGAAATCATTCCCTTGTTCCTGCCACAACCACTTTACAAGAAATAGAGGTCAATCAAACTAATAAGCAAGAATGACAAATGGTATTGATGAAACTAGCGCTTGAATCACTAGGACATGCGCGGAACATGCTACTATAGTACTTACTTTCGGGTGTCTAAATTGCAGCTTCTTCGGGAGTCCCGGAGCTTTTTTGGTGAATTTTTTCCAAACCCTGCCAGACAAAGAAAACAATTTCTTGATATATCAGGAAATGAACAAAGTTGCTGATATGGTGGATAATGATCGATTTAACTTACTTCTTGAGCATTTGAGTCATGTTCGCATAGTCCTGGGGATCTTTTCGTCTTGAGCCTAAGACGGTTACTAGTCCCTGCTCAAGCTTAATCTCTAGGAGAATATAGTGGAAACTGCACACACATGCATAACTCATCAATTACATTACTATAACCTTGACTAATATTTAAGGGAAACAGAATATGCACAAGACAGTAACACTCACTTGAAGTTATAAGGAAAGAGTATTATATCTTTGTTTTCATTTATTACCAACGATCATAGCAAGTTGGCCTCGGTATCTGCGGCATGAAATTTAACCTGAGTTGCATCTATGAGATTTTTGTTAATGAACCCAATATCACCGATTTGTCTTTTCTTCAATTCGGCGATCTTCAATCTGCATAATATAGTGAGGATAATTATAAATACATGCAATGAAAGAGCTGAGCTATATAGAGAGACTTAATGACAGAAGTAGTACTACTTACAGAAAGTAGCAGGTGACCGTTGCTTTATCTAGGGCCAATTGATTGAAAAACTGAAAGAACTCCTCAAATGGAACAGGCAACGAGGTCATGCTCCCTTTTAACTCTCACATACAAAGTACTCCTCCCCCCAGATTCTCTGCAGATTTTCAACTACCAATCATGCAATCTTCGCATCATCGTTGATAGAGATCTTTCATCTTTGACGAGAGGCTTCCCGTACTCGTATCTTTGTATCTGCACCTCATGAAATCATAATGCACATCGTCGGGAAGGTAATCTCCAAGATTGCTATAACCGGGCACCATCCTCGGATCATTAGCATCGATGCTGCTAGGCACTTTGGGCGACGGGCACGATTGCTTCGCTTGTTCGCCGAGCTGAGCAATTTGTATCCCAGCTCGTCGTTCTTTCAGCCTTTGATCACGGACAGTACTTCCCGACCGCTCCGCTTTGACAAATTCCTTTCCAATAATGCGCTCATAGTTGCCTTTCGGCAGAGACTTGGGTGGTTTTGTCAGGGCAGCCAGAGTGCGCTTCGCTTTCACCGGATCTACCTTCTCCTGCGGAGGTGGATGTTTCTTTGCTTTCACCCCTTCAAAGAAGTTCCTCACTTCTTCTCGCACGATCTCGGCGTTCTCCTCCGGGGTCCTCTCGTATGGTAACTTCTCTGGAATCTTCAGAGAAGGACCGAATCTGTATGTCCTCCCGCCTCTGGTTGTACTACTAGACGCCGGCAGAGCAGACGGAGCGGTTGTCTTCTTTACTTGCTTACGAGGCGGAGGAGAAGGACTACGACGCGCCGGAGCAGCCGGAGCGGCGGCAGGTCTCTTCCGCCCTTGCTGACGAGGCGGAGAAGGAGGAGGCTGGCTGCTCGGGCGCGCCGGCGCAGGCGGAGAAGGAGGCGGAGTGCCGCCACGCGCCAGAGAATGAGCCGGCCGAGTGCCCTGATCGTCACTCGCCGGAGGAGGAGGGGGTGGAGGAGGAAGAGTGCCCTGACTCGCCGGAGGAGGAGGAGGAGGCGGAGGCATCCAGTTCGGAAGGTTGATGAGCTCCTTCCGCCATAGGCATGGAGTCTTCAGAGCAGAACCCAGCCAAGTCTCCCCTTCACCGATAGGGTGGTCAAGCTGGAGGTCCTCAAATCCCTTCGTTATTTCATCCACCATCACCCTAGCATATCCTTCTGGAATCGGCCGGCAGTGAGAAGTTGTGCCGGGTTCAGTAGGAAAAACAGAGCCAAGAGCCGCCTTGACCTTCATATTAATCCATTGCGTCATAAGATGGCAATTTTGAGACTCCATGATAGCATCCACGGGATAGCTGGCAGGAGCCGTCAAGACATGATCCGGATGAAGCAGCTCGGTGGAAGCCACACTGCTTCTCCGCTAAGATGGCGGGGTAGCTTTGGGGGAAGGTTCGGCAGTTCATTTGCTGCGATTTGCTTCTCGTTCCTCTATCGCTTGTACCCTAGCGTGCAACACGTGCAGTTGGGTCTGCTCCACTTTCTTCCTCCTCACGTGGCATTTGTAACCGCCTGCGTCCGGAAATCCAACCTTCCACGGAATGGAGCGTGGCGTGCCTCGTGTCCGTCCAGGGTGCTCAGGATTCCCGAGGGCCATTGTGAGCTCGTCGTTCTCTCTGTCTGGAACGAACGTCCCTTGCTGCGCTGCTTGGATATACTGCTGAAGCTTCTTGACTGGTATGTCCATTTGATCGTTCATCCAAATGCACTTACCTGATACAGGGTCCAAGGTTCCGCTATCCCCGAAGAACCAAGTCCGGCAACGGTCTGGCCAGTTAATTGTCTCTAGTTTGATCCCTTTATCAACCAGATCATTCTCAGTCTTGGCCCACTTAGGCCGGGCTACGAGGTAGCCACCTGACCCCGTGCGATGGTGATGCTTCTTCTTTGCAACATTTTTCTTGTTTTTCGCCGAAATCTTCTTACTCTTTTCTGATGTCTTGTGGGCCACAAATGCGGGCCAGTGATCTCTGATATTCTCATATCTGCCCTTGAATTCTGGTGTCTCTTTTTTATCGACAAACTTATTCAGCTCTTTCTTCCACCTCCTGAATAGTTCTGCCATCCTCTTAAGAGCAAAAGACTTGATTAATTGCTATTTAACTGGCTTCTCCGGATCATCCTCAGGCGGTAGGGTGAAATTTGACTTCAGCTCAGTTCAAAGATCATTTTTCTGCATATCATTAACATAAGACACCTCAGGGTCTTCTGTAGCCGGCTTTAACCATTGTTGGATGCTGATCGGGATCTTGTCCCTAACCAGAACCCCGCACTGAGCAACAAATGTGCCCTTTGTCCGGAGGGGTTCAATCGGTTGGCCGTCGGGTGCGATTGCTAGATCTCAAACTTCTCATCCGATCTCAACTTTTTCTTCGGGCCTCGTCTCTTTACCGAAGTTGTGCTCGATCCGGAGGGCTAGAAAAATGAACAAAGACTTAATTAATATGTGTACATACCAAAACAATGAATGCATCAATTAGCTAGTCAGCACAAGCTTAACTAATATATATACCTGGCCGGACTCGGTTCAGTCACTGGAGACGTTATCACGGTCTCCTTCTTGCATCGGCATTGGGTCACCGGAGCCTTCCTCACGGTCTCCTTCTTGCACCGGCATTAGGTCACCAGAGCCATCATAATCATAGCCAGCTGCTTCCAGACCATCGGTGTCGTTGGGAAACAACAAGCAGACGACATCACTTCCTCGTGCGATTATGTCCCCCAACAACTCTTCTCTACTTCGTCTCGGGCGGTGTCCATAGTTTCTACAAATATTTACAACATGGCAATTATTATTCAAACATGACAGATGGATATATTAGTGGCAAACGTAGAACTAATATTAAATAATGGCCTCGACGCTGCTTCTCTAGGGTTTGGGGTGGCCTCGACGCTGGTTCTCTAGGGTTTGGGGTGGCCTCGACAACGCTTCAAGGATAAAAAAAGAAGATGAAGAAGAAAAAAAAGAGGAGAAGAAAGAATAGAGGAGTTCTAAAAAAGAGGAGAAGAAAGAATAGAGGAGTAAGAACTCCTCTATTCTTTCTTCTCCTCTTTTTTTCTTATTCTTCGACGCCCACGTCACTTGTGGGACGTGGATGTAGTGTCCGACACCGACGGCCACATGTATCTCACACCCACGATACTTGCTATTTAGGGTTTCCTCTACCGCTCGGCGACCCTGGCCCTCGACGACCCTCGTCCCCGATAAAAAAAGAGGAAGAAGAAGAAAAAAAAGAGGCGGTAGAGGAAACCCTAAATAGCAAGTATCGTGGGTGTGAGATACATGTGGCCGTCCGTGTCGGGCGTCGAAGTCCGCGTCACTTGTGGGACATGGATGTAGTGTCTGACACCGACGGCCACATGTATCTCACACCGACGATACTTGGTATTTAGGGTATATCGACCCCCCCCTCATGTTGAAGTTATCGGGAGGTGGTATATATATCGACCCCCCCCCCTCGTGTTGAAGTTATCGGGAGGGGTATATCGACGACGACAGACCCGATAAAATACAAAATACAAACATATATATGAAAAAAAAATCTGAAAAGAAGCAATATACACAATATATATACTGACATACATACATAATATACACAAAGAAGCAATATACACAATAAGACATAAGAAAACGAAGAAAATAAAAAGAGGGGAAGAAAAAAGGAATAGCTAGACGAGAAGATCGAAGAAAAAAAGAAGAAAAAAAAGAGGAGAAGAAGAAAGGAATAGAGGAGAAGAAGAAAAAATAGAATATATCAGTACGGGATGTCCTGACTAATTTCAAGTGTTCACGGGTGAACTTGTACCATGGATGAGCCTAGTGCTTCATTAGTCAACTGAACAGAGATAACAGGGCATAACACCATACATAAAGTGATGAGCATACATACTACTGTCCAAGCAAATTAACTGAATAGTATTGTGTCAAGTTCAGTTTGAAAATTTAGTTACTGCTTGAGTGATTTGACACCAAAAATTACTCCCAAAACTTACAATGACTGTATATATTCACTGTACAGGCTGTCAAGATCTATTTCAGCTCAAGTTTCATTACAACACAAACACTGTAATTCATCCGCTCACATAAAAATTAATAATCAAAATCAAATTACAATAGGGGTCCCAGGTTTGACCCCATGATACGTGCTATCCTGGGATTATTCTTCTTCTGAACAAACCATCATGCATCATTTTCTAACCAAGGCATAGTTCAGGAAAACCACTTGCTTTGACCAGAACTAGCTGATTACCCCAAATCTCATGGTAAAATTAGCAAGGCAGAGCATTTCTCTTACATGACCATAGCAAGAATGACACACTACATATAATCTGGTGAGATAGCAGCAGCAATCTCAAAAAAAGCGGAGACATCATACATACCACCTGAGCATCGCCCACAGACATCCAGGTACATCACCCACTATTATTGCCTGTAAAAAGGCCTAATATCCACTAGTATTGCCTATTGATCATATTTGTCACTAAAACAAACACTGCCACAGTCGAGGGGAGGGAGGGAGGGAATGGGGAATGGTGGAGAGAGGGAGGAAGGAGGAAGGAGGAGAGGTACCTGGTTGCCGGAGGGGTCGGGGTCGGCGAAGGGGTCGGGTCGGGGTCCGAGCTTGTCTGGGTCCTCGCTCGCCGCGGTCGAAGGAGAGCAGGGGCCGATGGCGGAGGACGGCAGGGGCAGGCGGGGTGGGTGCGTCGGGGCCGCGCTCGCCGGCTGCTGCAGGGGCCGGAGGAGGCCCTCGCTCGTCGAAGGGAGGAGGAGAGGAGAGGAGCGGGCGGCGCGCGCTAGGCCGATCCCGTTCGGGGGCGCGGGGGCGGCGGGGGTGTAGTCCCGCGGGGGTCGGGGCGGCGGCGTCGAGGCAGCGCAAGACCACAGCGGCGGCGGAGTCGCCGACGGCGTGCAGGCGCGGCGGACGGAGGGGGCGGAGCAAGGGGGCAGCGGCGTATGGTTGGGGTCGAGTGGGGGATCTGGCGAGGGAGGGAGGGAGGCCATAGTGCGAGGGGAATAGGTGGAGTGGGGGGGGGTTAGCAATGGCGCACCTCCTCCTAGTGCGCCATAAGTACGACGATTCTAATGGAGCACCTAACCCTGGTGCACCATTAGAATTTTGTTTTAATTACTAGCCCAACTGGTCAGGTTATATTCCACCTAACCCTATCTCCATCAGAACATGCCCACTAGCCCGACTGTTCAGCATGTAGCACACACACTAGGAGGTCCTGGGTTCGATTCCCAGGCTCCCCAATTTTTGTTTTTATGCATTTAAAATGCTGTTTGATATTTATTTGTGTTTAAATATGTTCAAACTTGTTTAAACCATAACAGTAATATTTTCTTATAAAAACAATAATAATTCTTTAGAAAATATCATCAAATTTGTTATTTGAAAATATTTATGAATATGAAAAAATATCATCAAATTTATTATTTGAAAATATCATCAAATTTGTTATTTGAAAAAATAATCAAATTTGTTTTTTTGCAATTTTAGTTGCATTCATTTGTGACGGTGGAGCGGGCCGGGGAGGGTGCGGGGGAGAGGGTGCCCGTGGGTCGTCGGCGACGGTGGAGTGGGGGAGGGTGCGGGCCGGGGGTCGGCAGCGGCGGCCGGTGGAGCGGGGGAGGGTGCGGTGGGTCCTCGGCGGCGGTGGAGTGGGGGAGGGTGCGGGGGGTCGGCGACGGCGGCCGGTGGAGCAGGGGAGATGGTGCGGGGGGTGTTCGGCGGCGAGGGGTGCCGGATCTGGCGAGGTGGGATAGCGATCGAGATGGAGGGCGGTCGAGATCGAGTGTCCATGAAATTTAAAAACATTGATGAGTTCAAAAAGTGCCCATGAAATACACTCGAGAAATGAAGGCTACGATTTAAATACAATCGATCTTAGCTAGCTATCTGTTCACAATCTTCTTGCCCTTCTTTTTTGTAAATGGAGTTCTTCTGTGGAACGGACGTCCTTTAAGTAGGGTGGTCCTGCTTCTTCTTGTGGTGTATGCTGCTACTTCATCGTCTTCGTCATGTTCGATCTTCGGGTCGCCGTACTTGTCGAAGTCTTGCTCATTGGCTACTCCATCCATTCCGATGATCTTTCTTTTGCCTCTCCTCACGACAACACGACTGTGCTTTGACGGGTCGGTAATGAAGAAGCATTGGTCCACTTGGGAAGCCAGTACCCATGGCTCATTTTTTGCGGTGACGTTTGCGCCCGCGGTCTTGGATTTGGCTTCGGGTATAACCATGGTGGTGAAATACCAGTCTTCTTTTAGGACGCTCTTGGCCCATCTGACACGGAACATCGGGACCTTCTCTCCAGCGTAGCTCAGCTCCCAGATCTCCTCGATCATTCCGTAGTATCTGTCCTTGTCGTTACCGGTGTAGGATTCCATCGTTACCCCGGAGTTCTGATAACCATCGGTCTTCATGTCCTTGTCCTCAGTGTAGAATGTGTAGCCGTTGATATCGTACGCCTCATAGGTCATCAGGTTGTGCTCGGCGCCCTGTGACAAGGCGAATATGAGTTGTTCTTCCGCGGAAGAATCCTCATGTAAAGGGTACAACAGAAGCTTCTGCTTGAACCAACGCGTGAAACATGAGTTGTGCTCTTTGATTATATCTCCGTCCATCCTCTGTTAGCCTCGGTCATTGTACGTCTTCTCAATAAAGGTTTTGTGCTCTACCACCCAAGGATCGACCACGTCTATGTGTTGTAGCGCGACTAGGTTTGCTCTTTCAAAGTCGGCGAGTCGACCCTCGAAGTCGACATGCATTTCACGGCGACCCTCACGGTGACCCCATCCAGCGAGCCTGCCGAGGTGCCTGTTGACAGGCATACCAACGGGGTCCTCCATGCCTACATAATTCGTGCAGTAGGAGATGCACTCTTCGGTCAGAAAGCCCCTGGCTATGCTTCCCTCTGGACGTGACATGTTGCGAATGTATCCTTTGATGACACCATTCATCCTTTCGAATGGCATCATGCTGTGCAGGAACGTCGGCCCGAGTTGGATGATATCCTCCACGATATGGACCAGCAGATGCACCATAACGTCAAAGAATGCGGGCGGGAAGTACATCTCAAGCTCGCATAGTATCACCACGATCTCTTCCTGTAGCCTTCTGAGTTGCCTCACGCCAACCGACTTCCGAGAGATGACGTCGAAAAAGTTGCATAGGCCCTTGCCTTTGCGACGACTTTCCGTGTCCTGCTTCGCCTCATCATCATCATCATCATTAGCGTGAAGCTCCTCCCTGATGCCCATTGATTTCAAGTCTGCCCTTGCTTTCGGCCCATCTTTGGTCCTCTCTGGCATGTTGAGCAGGGTACCAAGCAGACTCTCGCACACGTTCTTCGTGATATGCATGACATCAAGGCTGTGAGGCACACGGTGGATCTTCCAGTACGGCAAGTCCCAGAAAACGACCTCGTTTTCCATACCTTCAGCAGCGGCTCTGGCGCCTTTTGCTTTTTTCCCGGCTCTGGCGGCAGTGGGCAATCTTTCCAATTTTTCAACAGCTGGTCTATTTCCTCGCCACTCGTTGTACGCGGGCGTCTTCGGGGTTCGGTTCACCATCGAACAGATCCTTGCGTTTCCTCCACGGGTCATCGTCACGAAGCCACCTTCGATGTCCCATGAACACGGTTTTCGAAGACCCGGGATCTCTATCTAGCTGGTGATACGTTGTGTCATCCATGCACCTGACGCATCCAGAAAATCCGTGGACCACCTGCCCCGCGAGATATCCATAACCGAGATAGCCGTGCACCGTCGTGAGCAGTGCGGCTCTCATAGGGAAATATTATTTCTCTACGGCATCCCACGTATTGGCTGGTGTTTTCCACATCGTGTCTAGCTCCTCTTTCAGCAGCCCCATATACAGATTGATGCCGTTCCCTGGTTGTTTCGGCCCTTCAATTAGTATACTCATGTGAATGTACTTCCTCTTCATGCACAACCAGGGGGGAAGGTTGTACATCCACAAAAACACAGGCCAGGTGCTATGTGTGCTTCTCTGGCTGCCCAGCACGATGTTCCTTGGATTCTTCCCAAATTCTGGGTGTTCGAAGTTCAATGCTTGCCACTGGCTCGCATCCTTTGGGTGACTCAGCATCTTGTCTTTTTTATTTATCTCCGAATCATTTGCGTCATCTTCTCGCTTCTTCTCCTCCCTATCCGCGTGCCAACGTAGGAGCTTTGGTACCTTAGGGTCCGCGAAATACCGCTGCAGACAAGGAGTGATCTGAAAGTACCACACCACTTTTCGAGGAGCTTTCTTCCTCTTCTTTTATCGAGTGACGCCGCACACCGGACATATGGTAGACTCCGTGTGCTCGTCCCGATAAATGATGCAATTGTTCATGCACACATGGTATTTCACGTGCGGTAAATCCAGAGGACACACGATTTTCTTCGCCTCCTCAAAACTGGTCAGGCACTTGTTCCCCTTGGGAAGACGTTTGTGCCAGAATGACATGTTCTCGTCGAAGCATGCGTCGGTCATTTTGTGTTTTACCTTCATCTCCAGAGCCATGAGAGTTACTTTCAGGCGGGTATCCTCGGGCCTGCATCCTTCATACAATGGAGTAACCGCGTCTATCTTCAGTTGATCCAGCTTGGCTTTCTCTCGGGCGGCAGCTCTTGCGTTATCCGTCTGCTTGAGAAGCAGCTCTTGAATATGAGGGTCCTGCACCCAGCCCATCGATGGTCCATCGTCGTCTGCTCCGCCGGCATCTTCATCTTCATGATCATGCCCTTGGTCTGCTCCGGCATCTTCCTCATCATCATGTCCGGCATCTTCTACATGATGACTGTGTACAGCATCACCGTCGTGATCATGTCCTGGAGATTCCTCGTCTTCTCGCCCGCCCGAGCCGCAGTGGTTGTCTTGCTGCCCTTCCTCATTTCTTGTCTGGCCCCAATGGACGACTTCATAGTCATCTTCATCACCTTGCCACCGATAGCCATCCATGAAACCACGCAAGAGCAGGTGGTCCCGCACCTGCCCGGAATCCGGGTCCGCAACAAGGCTCTTCAGCTTGCATCTTCGACACGGACATCTTATCTCCGTCTCGTTCTTTTGAAGCATCTCGGCCTTCCCGGAGCTCAAAAACCTATTCACGATGCCTTCGGTCATCGTACGGACCATGGTCGCCTGCGGGGTAGAGCAAAACGATATTTTAGAACCAAGAAAAAATTTGGCATGACTTTCCCTAAAAATAGGACCAAAAAGAATGCATAGTGCCAAAATTGTCGCTGAAACGGAAATGAATCAACATTCCGGCAAAATATTGGCAACTATCGCATTTCATATACCGGTACCTGCAAACACAAACATATATGCAACACCACAAACATATGCAACACCACGAACATACATAGATCTAGCTAGGCCACAAAAAGTACATGTGCACGTTGTTGGAGCGAGCTAGGGAGAAAAAAAGTAGATCTACAACATGAAGATAGCTTTCCCCTTACTTACCTATCAAAAAAAGGTAATTTCACCACTTAATTTTGACGAATCTATGGTGCAAATGAGGTGAGGAGGAGGAGGCAGCCGACAACCTTGGAGAAGGAGGTGGAGGGAATGAAGTGGGGAAAGTGAGTGTGTAGGTGTGGCTGTCCAAAATATCTAGCTGGTCCCAGGTTACTAATGGCGCACCACACAGCCATGCGCCATTAGTAACCCAACATACTAATGGCGCACCTGCTGCTGATGCGCCATTAGTAATCCAACATACTAATGGCGCACCTGCTGCTGATGCGCCATTAGAAGTTTTGCAAAAAATAAAAAATAAAAATATTCTAATGGCGGTAATGGCGCACTATGCTACGGTGCGCCATTAATAGTTTTGCAAAAAGAGGAATAAAAAAAACAACAGTAGTGGCGCACTGTGTGGCTGGTGCGCCATTACTAGTTAGCACTAGTAATGGCGCACCGTGCAGTGATGCGCCATTAGTATGTTTAGAAAAAAAATTAGGTTACTAGTGGAGCACCATGTGCCAGGTGCGCCATTAGTGTCTTCCACACTAATGACGCACCAGCACATGGTGCGCCACTGCTATATAGTAGTGGCGCACCACATGACAGGTGCGCCATTAGTGTCCAATCCATCTATAGCCCTTTTCTTAGTAGTGTGGGACGTAGGGTGTTATCTTTTCAAGAGAGCCCAAACCTAGGTAAAACAATTGTCTCTATTACCATCGGAGCTTGGGACCCCCTACCTGAAATCTGCTGGATTTGACTCCATCAGTCATCGAGTAGCGGCGGTGGAGGTACAACCCCATGCCGAAATGGCGACGGGACCTTTGATCGGCATGGACGATAGCTCCTTTCAAAATTAGAACAAACGAGTACAAGATAAGTATGCAGGACCCAATTAATTTTCCTACAGATAAGGAGATGTGGGTTATCTACAAAACACTATTATGTGGGTACAAAAAGCAATCCCACCTGTGATCTGTCACCATATATTGCTGATCTCACATCCTAGAACAATAGTTTACAGATTTACACCGAATGAGGGATTTCACCAATATGTCGCATAAGGATTTTGGAAAAAGGAAAACTTGCTGTAAACCTATGGATTTTTGTGGTTTATGCATTTTAAGTTTAGATAGTATGAATAAAGCCTTGCTGGCTGAGTTGTTTTGGATTGAAAATGAAACCGGGCTATTGGAATATGTCCTTTTAAGTAAATATGTGAAAGATGAATGTATTTCCAAGGAAAAGCATATAGTTGGGGACTAGCAGTTTTGGACAAGCATTTGAAAAGTTACGGATCTGTTTTATGAATTATGTAGCAGGATATTGGGAGATGGCCGTAATGCTAGATTCTGGGAAGATACATTGGTATATTACAAGCATGTATAAGATGCTTACCCTAGGTTGTATTTCCATAACTTTGACTACAACATCATTGTGGCTGAAGCTTTATAGAAAGGGTGGCATGGATCTAGGTTTAAAACTTTATATGGTGAAATGTTATATTTGTGGAGAATTCTTAAGATGTGTAAAGTGGTTAAAACTGGGACTAGAGCAGACACACCAGAACGGACTTTGACTGCTAACAAAATATTCACTATCAAATCTTTGTATGGGAAACTGATTGAAGTAGATTGTGATTTCCAAAGAATTATTTGTGTAAATTCAAGTGCCGTCTAAGATTAAGATTTTCTTATAGCAAATGGATAAAAAGAGTATCCTCACAATGTATTCTTTGCTTAGGGGACGGTGGCAAGGTACAAATTATATGTTTTTTGTTGTCAAGATGTAACAATTGATCATCTGTTCTTTATTTGTTCTGCTGCTGCTTAATTTGGAGCCCTCGGTTTGGATTTTTTTTCCTTTTTCTGTTGACAATTGTTTTGGAAGCTGTATTAAAAGCTTCCCAAATAATGCGAAGAAACTGGCTGTAGTTGGTGTCTCAGTTGTGTTCTGCAAACTTCGGAAATGCAGAAACGGTGTAATTTTTTAGAAGAAATGCTATAGTGACCCAATGATACTCCTTAAGGTAATTTTCTTGCGGATCGTGGACGGGTCCATATTGCAGATAAGGGTGAAAAAAAGGACCTCATGTTGGGAGCAAGGTTGCTAGGACGAGTACCAAGTGACGATTACAAGTTGTCGCAGGAATAGTGATACAGTTTGCTGTCAATTGGTTCCTGAAGAGACAAACGGACTAAGATGTTGGTGACGATTTGTTCTTCCTTGCAGTGTGCTGCTGTTCGGTGGCGGCTGCTTCCAGCGTTCAGTTTGTCTCATTTTATTGTTGTATTCAAGTCTCCTTTTGTATGGTTCATACTTGGATGTTCTGGTAGCTATTTCCGTTGTGTACGTACGTGAGCTGCTCTAAAAATTTATTGGCTAGACTAGACTAGGCTAGCTTTGTTCCACAGTTATGCTAATTTTCATTTTCATCCGACAAAAAACAATTTGTTTTCAGTCAGATTTCCTCTCCGTTGGGATTATTATTTTATACAACAGAATAAATAGTTTTGTTATTAATGAGAAAAAGTGGCTTACCACATGGCGCAGGTCGTCATAAAAGAAGACACATGCCACAACTGAGGGACGAGAGGCTGAACTGGACATCGACATCTCTCATCTCTCGCCGGCCGCCGCCGTTGGCACGCTTCATCCCCAGAGAAGAAGAATAATGGGGAGGAGGGCGCCGGGAAGTGAACTGGAGGCAATGGGGGCGGCGGGCTGGCTCGGGCTCATGTGGTATGTGGTGGGTCCCGCGGTCAATGGATAAGTTGTGGTTCCAGCGCTGACATGGATAAGTTGTGTGTCCGGTGGTCAGTGGACTAGTTGATCAGTCCAGCACTGACGTGGATAAGTTGTGGGTCCTGCTGACTCCTATAATCCAAATGGATAATGATTAATTTGTCTTGTGCTTATTGCTCGTGTCGCGTGCCGGCTATTATTGCCATGTAAAACGTCGCACCTTAGCTATTTTAATCAACTACGTTGCATCATTTTCAATTCACGTCAAAAACATCGCACAGGAGCCATTCAGCCGACGGACAGATATCTGATCTTCGTGCTTGGGCACCTAATGGAAACAAAAAACATGCTTGTCCTGTCGCGACAGCCGTAGAGTCAAATTACCTTTGCCCTTGCTTGTCCGCAGTTTATGACGACGTCATCCCTGCCAGTTGTCCAGCGGCGCCCTGGTAGCCGACGTCGGCATGTGCTCAGTTTTGCTTTGGACAGGGACAATGAAACTTCAGGGCTGGTTTCCACAATCCAGATGTGAAGTTCAGACGGTGCACTACTGGAATTTTCGTATACGTCGGGTGTCTGCGTCTTCATCGAGAGCCAAAACACAGGCACTCGGCAAAGTAAAGAATGCCAAGAGCCGCACTCGACAAAGGGAATAAGTCGGCAAACACACGATAATGCCGACAGTATTGCTCGGCAAACAGGCTATACTCGGCAAATGCACTATTTGCCGAGGGACATCCGGCCACACAGGGCAAAGTTTTGCCACGTGGCACATTCGGCGGCGACTAAAGGCACGGTCACCTGCCGACTAGCAAAATGACCTATTTAAATAGTTCAATAGTCCAACACGGTCATTAAGGCCACAATCAAAGTTTAGTCCCACCTCACCTACAGAGTGGTTGTTACCCGAGAGTGGCTATCGGTAAACGAGAAGTTGCCGAGAGTGACTCTAGGTAATGATTAAACCACCATCAAAATTTAGGCCCACCTCGTCTACAAACAAGCAACAAGACCTGTTGAAATAGTGGGATAGTCATTTTTTATGCAACCGTTGAAATCCTCGGAAAATCATATGATCGTAGGATTGCTCCGGATCTGGCACGGTGTCATCATAGCGTCTCTGTAGGGTGTGGCAAAAGTTTGGACGCGTTTCGACTAAGCCTCCCCTGAGGCTTCTTGTAAATTGCACCATCTCCGAGCTAGTATGTGGGTATCCAGGGGGAACGTGTCTGGTTTTGGGCTGGAAGTGCTGTTCCTGTTGCTCCATTGGCCTTTAAACTTCTCGTGCTCTAAGAGGGGGCAACCGCATGGCACGTGCCACGGCCTCTGATACGTCTCCAATGTATCTATAATTTTTTATTGCTCCATGCTATTATATTATCTATCTTTGATGTTTTATATGCTAATTTATATGATTTTTGGGACTAACCTATTAACCTAGAGCCCAGTGACAGTTTCTATTTTTTCTTTATTTTTAAATTTCACAGAAAATGAATATCAAACAGAGTTTCAGCAAGGAAATGACGGAACTGGCTCACAATTCGTTGGTTGATTCTTGGCGGTAACGTTATGATCATGTTGAAGTCGGCGGCCAAAAGCCATGGGATGGAGCAGAAACAATGCTCGTCATCTAAATCTGCGAGAAGCGCAATCTTCAAGTAATGATCCCGGGCCCACTAACATGCTGGCCAATAGGGGGTACTAGAAGTTGTTATATGGGGCACTGCAAAGTAAGATGCCACCATGGGTCCCATCCATAGGAAGAAAGAATAATTCTTAAATGGATGCTATCTTATTGATAGAACCCATTTATTAAAAGGATGTTTAAAGGATACGATCTTAAAAATAGAACCATTTTTTAAAAGGATGTTATAAGGATACCATCTTAAAGATAGAATCATTTAAAAATAATATGGATAGTGATATGCTCAGATCTTTCTGATATTAATTGAGTAATATATTGGGTAAATGATCTGTAGCTGCAAGTTTATATATAAGGATATAATCGTGTAAACTTTTGCACGGCCAAATAGAGAGGACAAGAAGAACTTTGTGTCTGGTCTTATGGAAGGGAAAGCTATTCTTCTTTGCCTCGTGGTTATTTTGCAGCTCGGAAATTCCATTTATGTTGGTACAAAATTGATCTCCCTTTCGCTATATGTTTCATGTCTCATGTCTATTAGAGTAGAATAATATTTTCACCCAAACTACACGAATTTTCTTGGATATTTCACAATATGGACTTCTTTTAATGTGTGTTCTTCTCTACAAATCCATGTTTTACTGCAATTGCATTTGGAGACACTTTATGCACGAAATTAGAATGTCGTTTATCCTGCATGAAAAAATGGGGACCCGAAGTCACGAAATCGTATTGTATGGAAGTCATCCCAAACTTTCAACATTGTTACTGTGCCGTTTGTGACCCCTAGAGTTGCGCTTGGTCATGATGTTCAATAATGGATAATGATGTGGCTCACTAATAAAAATTTCTTGTGACAGGCATGCAAGTTCCAATAATGGACAACTTTAGGTGTTCGATTTGATCAGGGTTGTCACCAGACATTTGGGGCCCTTAGCGGAAATCAAAATAGGGCCCCAAATTTCGAACAGCTCATATAACATATTAGAAGAATTAATATGACCAAAAGACACTCTCACTTTATTATATAACTAGTCCAATGCTATTGCGTTGCCATGGAATAAAAGAACACACCGACCAAATAATTGCACTAATTTTATATGCTTCTACAAGGACACGATGACATGTTGTTTTCACGCATACGCAGACAAATACTGATGCTCTATTCCAGTTATTTCTTTTCGTCACTCATGTGGTTCCTTAACCACACCTCCCTGAAAGAAGACAAATAAACATCTTTCTCCTAGCCCTTTTTTGCTAGACCTCCAGTTTCTTAATTTTTCCTGGCCCTAAAATTCTCATAATCTTATTTCTTCAAAAATCTGTCATCTCGATTTGCCACCATCTAAGACATTCCTGAACTTCGGAAATCTTACATACCATCCAAAAATCGTCTGTGGCCCTGAATCACCCAGGAAGCTCATTAAAACAATACCTAGGCTCTCCAAAAAAAATTAACTCATTTACATTGCAAGGGTTCTTCTAAGTGACATATAATTTTACTTGTAATATTTCTGTCACCCAAGATATCTTGACATTTTTCATTTGTACTTAATATTTATGCAACTCATGTACCTTGCAATTTGGCAGCTCATTGCTCAGAATGATTGTTATTGTATGCATAACAACTCCCTTCTCTGAGAGGAAATTCTAAATTATAGTTAGCAAACCAGCATAGGCTGTACACCATCGGTTACAAGAACATTGGGAGCCTTGTGGAATATATTTTGGGGGAAAAAGGAAGTCTACATGAGGGAATAATAGAGAAACAGTGCAGAGTTGCTGAAGAATTGATAAAAAAATATTGCTGAAGAGCTTCAACAATTGTACTTACAAGAAGCCGCTAACATATTCTTTAGTACATAGTATGCATAACAACTCCCTTCTCTCAACGTCATATAGTTGTAGCAGCATATAAATTGCATCCAAATCTTGGACCAAAAGGTTGATAAAATAAATTACTTTCAGAATATGTTTTTGGCAAGTGAATAAGGTTTACTGTATTTGTAGTTAACTAGAACATATGCCCGTGCGTTGCAACGGGAGAACAAGAAAAAATCCTCGCACGCTCCAAGTGACCCATCCGTGTTACCACTCTCTTCGCCACCATGGTCACATTGTCCACCTCACGACAAACATGACAATCTCAAGGGCAATGAGCTTGGTCATCACACTCTAGCTCTCTGTTTTCAAAAGACCTTACAGTGCGTCAAAATGGAAAAAGTTATCTGCATACGTAGCCTCCGTCCTAAAGAACAGCATACATCTAAACTAATAAATATCTACCTAATTTTTTTGTTACAGCGAATAAGGCAAATTATGTCAGCTATGGTTGAATTGAAAATTAATAATACAATTATTCCTAAAGCTAGCAAAAGTTTGATTAGCTGTTACCACTGAGGCAGAAAGTTTGAAATTGAAACACATATTTTTTATGATATTTTCTAGAATTGAAATATGTATTATTCAGTACATCCAAAAATTCAGAGTGGCGGTGGAAAGAAGCAAAAATACAAAAGTATTGTTTATAAGAAAAATATATAAAATGTCATATGGCCCTAGCCCAATAATAACACATAAAATCATGTGAAACATCTGATTAATTCTCCTCTAAAAATGAAGGATGTAAATAAAGATAAAAGCAGATTAGTGAGAAAACCAACATATACCATGTATTTAATCAATCACTTTTTTCATGCATGTCTTCCTCATACCGCAATTGTTATAGTTAAACATATTCAATGATTCAAATACACATTAGAGGAAAACAAACCACATAGCTAGTACAGCCACTTAGTGCACTTTATTTGAAAGAGTAAGTAACGATCAGAATAATGAATATATATAGATCTACCTAAGAAAGTAACAGTTTGTACCCGGTAAATAATAAAGAGCATAAAAGATATGGAAGCTATGAATTTGGAAGACCTTTTTTTTTTGCCATCACGTAGCTGGAGCCTGGGCCGAAGTGTTTTCTATTCCTCATCCCTTGCTATTCTTGCTTATTAATTCCCGAGACATTTCCTTGACACCCAGGAACTTCAAAGAGATATATAAATTGAAAGGGTCGAATATAAGAAAAACAAGGTGGGACTATTTAATAGTTGGAGGCCAGATAATCAATTAATTGCGGCTGCATTGTTAAACGGGCTGAGTCCAGGCTGTCGATTAGTTGGGCCAGCCTCGTACTAAAAAAAAGTACAAAAAGAACTCCTTGCGCGACTTAATACCTTATTTCCGCATGCCCAATTCTGTATCAAAAGAAAAAGGCGCTTTAGTTTGACGCACGCAGCAGCCCAGCTAGATGGTTGGCAGCGCGGATAGCGTGCTGATATTCCAATGATCTAATCCTGTTGTTGGCGTTTTGTTTTTTCTGGTTCAGTATTTTTCTTTTCCTTAAAAACGGACCAATATATAGGAACCAAAGACGGACGAAAAAGCTGATGGTCCTGTCGTGGACAATAAAAAGTGGAGAAACAATCCTTCCTTTAATATTAGGGAAAGATTGACCCAAAAGGTTGTTAAAATAAATACACAAGGATAAAACCTCACATCAGTGGCATGCATACAATATAATTAAGAGAAATCATAAGAAAGGAAACTCTCCCTATGTCTTAGAGATCTGGTTAAGACCTGTTCATTGGCATAGATAAAGTATGTAAATAGTCGCTTTTGAAATCAGATGAAGCAAGTAAAAGGCTCTCAACTGAACCTTGCATTGCCACATTTGCAGCAATGACGATGTGTTTCCGCCCTCTCATGTAGTGCTTCTGAGCACGGCATGTAGTCGCGTGGCACCGTTAACACACTGCTCATCATCGGCATCTATGTCGATGACGTGGTCATCGCCGGGGTAGAGCCTGAAGAGAACTAACGCTTCGAGGGAGAAATGCATCATACTGCTCCTGTACTACCTCAGACATCTCCGGTAATACCCCAGGATGGAGGTGAACCAGGCGGATGGTCGCATCACGATCAAGCAGGTGGCCTACACTGCCAAGATGCTCAACCAAGCAGGCATGAAGGATCGACATGTCATGCACGCTTCAATGAAGCCATGGATAAAGCTCAACAAGGATAGCTCCGAGAAGGCGGTGGATGCTACCCTCTACTGCAGCATCATCGGGAGCCTCAAGTATCTTGTGCACACCTGACCTGAGATCACGTTCACTATTAGGTACCTGAGTAGGTTCATGGAAGCCCTGGCAAGCAATAATCTCGCTGCCGTCAAGCACCTAATCCTTTACATCGCGGGTAAACTCACGCACGGACGCGTGTATCATCGTGGCGTCAGAAAGAGCTTGGTCAGCTATAACGACTCCGACCAAGCTGGTGATCTGGACTCCCGGAAGAGCACTTCTTGCATACTGTTCTTCCTCAGGAGCAGTCCCATTAGTAGGCAATCGGTGAGGCAGAACGTTGTCGCCACTTCTTCGTGCGAGGCAGAGTACAAGGTGGCAGCTACAGCGGCCAGTCAAGGAATCTGGCTTGCTCGCCTCCTCGGCGATATGCTCAACAAAGACACCGCCCCTGCACTCATCTTCGTCGATAACAAGTTTACGATTTCCCTCTGCAAGAACCCAGTACTTGTGATTGCACCGAGAAGGACACTGTGTGCGTGGAGTTCATTCGTACTGGTGAGTAGAAAGCTGACATCCTGACAAAGACTCTAGAGCCACGTACAGCTTCAGGAACTAAACGACAAGGTTGAGATCGTCAACATCAAGCTTCATCCACAAGGTTGTGGGGGAGATCGTAGGCTTCACCCTTGTCGCCGATGCATGCATGCATGTAGCTGCATGTCCGCAGCAGTGAAAAAAAGAAAAATGACTGTAGCTACCATAGGCTTAGTAGCTAAGTAATAGTAGTCAGCAGTGATGTATAGCACTAGTGCTTGACGTAAAGTGCTTATATCAGGTAGCCGGCAAGGTCGGTTCAGTTTGCTATTTAAGGCTACACCTCGGATTGTAACTCATTCCACTCCATCAGCTTCAGTACAAGGCAGCAAGCCAATACTAGTGCTTGTACGTGAGCTCCTCCTACATATACGTGTGTACGCAGCTAGCTATGTGTGCATCTACAGATTGCCTTGCGCTATCCCTGTTAGTGTATGAGCAATCAGGTACTATACTAGCTGGCTGGAAACCGTTGGGAAGCTTGGCTCCACCAGACGATTGATGGATGTGCAGCTTTCTCAATGATTAGAGCAGTTGTGCTGGAAGCTAACTAGGAATGAAGAGTTTACGGTTAAATCCATGTATCTGAATGTTATCAACGCTAGCTCTATTCCTAGCTCGAAACATGTCTGGAATGTCAAAGTACCTTTGAGAGTTAAAGTGTTTATGTGGTTTGTACACAGACAAGTCATTTTAACTAAGGACAATTTGGCAAAATGCAACTCGACCGGATCTAAAAGATGTAATTTTTGTGACCGGGATGAATCCATCAAACACCTCTTTCTTGACTACCCGTTGGCAAAAAAATTATGGCAGACTGTTCACATAGTTTTTAATATTACTCCTCCGAATACTATCAACATGTTATTTGGGATGTGGCTTGACGGGATAGATTCCGTGACAGCGAGACACATTCATGTAGGAGTATGTGCTTTATTATGGGCAGTCTAGAACTGCAGAAATGATTTGACTTTTAACAGAACAACAAATACTAATTTTTTGCAGGTTATCTTCCGAGCCACTGCGTTGATCAGTATGTGGTCGCTACTCACTCCGACGGAGGCCACGGAGCGTTTGGTTACTGGATCTATCCGATGGGAGATGATAGCACGGGCTATTTTTAACCGGTTTGGATGGCGGTTATGTAATAGGATATGCAATTAGTTTTCATATCTTTATTTTGCTAGCCGGTTGTGGCTTTACTTTTTTCTCTTCTACTCTTTGTGAGCATTCTTTTGGATTGTTTGGTTGAGACTTCAAGACATGTGTTGAACTTATTTGCTTATTAATAAATGTGGCCGTATGCATCGTTCTGATGCAGAGGCCGGAAAAAAGGTACTATACTACAAATCATCTGTTCTTTCGGCGTTTTCTCTAGTTCAATTTTGTTTAAAATGTAAGGAATTTGGCATTGGTTAGTTGTCATGCATGCCTAAATACACAGTAATTCTTTGCCTGTCTGCTGCCGGATACAAGATTATTACATAGAGCGCAAATGATTAAATTAGCAGAGAGTCCACCACCAGCATTTTCTTATATCAACTCTGTTTCATTTCATCTTTCTGTTACATTATGTAACTGAACCAACTGTTTGTATGTGCCTACTTTCAAATGGCATTGAAGGCAGGAGGAGCTAACAGAAGATTAATTTCATTGACATCCATGTCTCCATGACCGGATTGTTCCGATCACCAAAGTTTGTCCACTCATGCCTGAATTCTCTTCTTGCTTCTGTCAGTCTAGGGAACAAGCATTTTTCCCATGATGAACCAAACCATTGCTGCCTACTTGAGATCTTCATTGAGATGCTTAATTTGTTCCTACCAGCTTAGTTTCAGACTCGACGATTGTTTATTCCAGGCTCATAAATTAAGACGATGAGTTCGGTTTGTAAGACTTTTGCTGAAGTTGGATAGAACAAGACCTTCAATTTTGAGTAGAAACAAGTGGAAGTTGCATTTGCTTCCAATTGCATATCAAGTCTGCCAGTAGAACCATTAATTGAGCATGAACTGATCCAACGATTCAGGAGGTATGATGAATGATGGGTTCGGTTGTGCTTCCATTTGTCTACCCTTCGACTATATCTTGATCCTCCGCCGTGGCTCTCGATTCGGGCAGGTGATTGATTGATCATGACTACAAGGGTGCTGTGTGATATATTAGACGACCGCTATCGGTCCCACCATGGTGCATAGCGTAACATAACACAAGGGCCAAAGCTGTACGTACTCTGTCACAAGTCTACAATGTTTCCACAAGGAATACGTCCATACTCCCTAAGAAGTAACACACAAATGCATGAGAATGTTTTGTTGCGTAACTAGTCCACTAAGTACTCTGTAACAGAAAAGCGCATTTTCCAAGCCCCTAAAGAGCAGTTGTCAGCTTCCAGCCTGAAACCCTGGCCAAAAAAGAAGAACAGGCCAAGGCCGACCACGTCCCTACCTATGCTATGTACACGGGACCATCAGGACAACGGGGAGGATGTTGCTGTGTATTAAAGTAAAATATGAGAGGCAGGCAGGTTTTAATTACTGCATTAACACGGGAAGGAACGGCAACATCTGAATACCGGTTCTGAACTTCTATGTTCTTATTTCCACGTGCGCCAGTGGACGGCGGACATGCTGATCCACGACCCTTCCTTATTTCTGCTATCCCATTCCAGCGCTGGCTGCATACTTGACAGCCGGATTAATGAACGGCAACATCACCATCCACATCATGTACAACCTTACTGATCTGAAAGCAATCTAGCAAACTATCAGCTTCAAGAACATATATTACCCACCCATTCCAATGGAAAAAAAGGCACGCCGTGACCATTCTCGACAAAGAAAAGACCACAGAAAGATGTACGAAACAGTTAAGTAAACACTGTCTGAACCTATCTAGCTAACATAGTGTTGACGGACAGATCTTAGTACATGTTCTCTTGACCTCTTGGGTAGTAGTCCATTAATCACATGCATCAGGATACGAACAGGTCCAAATCTAGACGTGAACGCAAGGACAAGCTGAACAGGGGAAGGCCCTGATCAGCTCGGGGGGCAATGATGAATTTGTCGTGGTGATAGCTGGTGGTGATGTTGTCGGATAGGACGGATGGATTGTCGATGGTGACCACCTGCGATGTCACAGTCAAGAAAGGGTGAAGTCAAATAATTAAAAATTAAATCCGGCGCATCAGGAGACAAAGAGGTCACCTTGCTGGATTCACCTCGCCGGTCCAAGAGGCTTGCTTACAGTTGGGTTTTGTTCCTAGTTACAACAGTTGGTGCTCCTGGTGATCCTCCCTACAACAGTAGGAGCAGATTTAAGTACTTTTATTATTTATTTATAGCAGACGTACCTTTTCTATTTATTTATTTATCTTAGTTACTTTTATTATTTGCAAAGATGTAACGTATTTGTTTCTGTTAACTGAAGATTAGGGAGAGAATTCACGCACAGCTCATTAGCACACAGGCAGTGGGTATATGTACACTTGGAGAGCCACACCCGCATAATGGAGATCATGGGGGTGAGCCACTACTCGAGGACATGCGCCACTAACCTATACAAGTGGCAGCACTGTCAACTGTCGTACGTATGTGCAAGGCTATACAAGTGCACATACGGTATACTCTAACAGTTTCATATTAAAATTATGCGGGTGTCCGGGTGACGCGGATGCCGAGGAAGAAAGTGGAGGGTACCGAGATCCTTCACAGCGAATTGGGTGGTGAGCTGAGTGATCACGCGTTGGAGGAGAGGCGCTGACAACGCGGTGAGCATTATGTCATCAACATAGAACAGCAGGTAGTCCATGTCGGCGCCGTGGTGGAGGACGAAGAGCGACGAGTCAGAGCGCGTGGCCGTGAATCCGATGGTGTGGACGAAGCCGGCGAAGCAAAGGAACCAGGCCTGCTGTTTCAAGCCGTAGAAGGACATGGCGAGGCGGCAGACATGATGCGGCCTATCAACATCCACGAACCCAGTAGGCTGGTGACAGAGCACTTCCTTGGAGAGCTCACCATGCAAGAAAGCGTTGGAGACGTCGAGTTGATTCACTGGCCAGCCGCGCGACACAGCCCGGGTCAGCACCACGCGAATTGTAGCGGGCTTGACAACGGGCGAAAATGTTTCGCCATAATAGACGCTGCCGCGTTGTCGGAAGCCGCTGACACCCAGCGCGCCTTGTGGCGGGAGAGCGAGTTGTCGGCATTAGTCTTGTGTTTTAAGACCCACTTGCTGGTGATTAAGCTAGCACCAGGAGGACGCGGCAAGAGCTCCAAGCGCAGTTGCGAACGAGCACATCGTAGTCATTGTGCATGGTGGCGAACCAGTGGGGGTCGCGCACGGCCGCACACAGAGCTGGGAACAGGCGTGACCGGTGTGGAAGTCGTGGCGGTGGTGGCGTCGCAGTGGCATGGATTCAGCCTGAAGATACCACGCTGGGCACGTGTGACCATGGGCATAGCAACCGGCGGGGCGGGTGTGGCAGTGGCAGGTGACGATAAGGAGCTCAGGGTCGATGCAATCGACGTAGACGTAGTCGCGGAAGGGCTGTCAGAGGTCGATCCGAAGGCATCGTTCGAACCTGCTGATGGCGTGTCGGAGTGAGGCGTGGGAGAGCCATGCGCTCCCAAGTGGACGATGGAGGTGTAATACCAGATGGCGCGTGTGGGGCACGGGGCATGGAGCCGCTCGAGGAAGATCTTGTGGTGGAGCTCGCAGCAGGGGCCAGGGAGCCGCACGCGCACTCCGCAGGCTGGATGACGATCGGCACCTGCACCATAGATGGAGAAGCAGCAGGGGTCCATGGCGAGGGCACGGCGGGTGCGGATGAGGCAGTGAAGGAGAACACGTGCTCATGGAAGATGACATGCCGTGAGGTGAACACACGCCGAGTAACAGGATCAAAACACCGGTTGCCACGGTGATCAGATGGGTAACCGAGGAACACGCACGCAACGGAGCGGTGGTCGTGCTTGTGGTGCGTCGTGGATGCAAGGTTGGGAAAACACAAGCACCCAAAGACGCGGAGAAAGGAGTAATCGGGCTCAACGCTGAGCAGGAAGGCGTGCGGTGTTCATGGTGCGATTGCGTGGCATAGCCGGCGATTGAGGAGGTAGGTGGTGGTGTTGAGCGCCTAAGCTCAGAAGCGGGCCGGCATGCCGGCGTGGAATAGAAGGACGCGAACCCCATCATTCAGTGTGCGGAGCGCCCGTTTGGCCTTGCCGTTTTGTGGGCTTGTATATGGGCAGGAAAGGTGGAAGTGGGTGCCATGGCGAGCGAGGAAGGAGCGGACAACAACATTGTCGAACTCGCGGCCATTGTCGGTCTGAAGCGCGAGGATAGGGAGCTGGAATTGTGTCTGGACGTAGGCGAAGAAGTCAAGAAGAACAGCAAAAATTTCCGACTTGTGTTTGAGTGGGAAAGTCCAAGCATATTGAGTAAAATCATCAAGCACCACCAAAAACAATTGATATCCTGAGTTTCTTACAACCGGTGAGGTCCATACATCAAGATGCAAGAGCTGAAACGGTAACATGCTGCTACTGCTAGATGACTGAAATGGGAGACGCTTGTGTTTTCCTAAATGACAGGCGCTACAGACATGGTGCGCGTCCTTGCTGAAGGCCAGCGGAAGCTGATCGGCGATGAGGCAGAGTGAGGCAGACCTGGGATGCCGCAGACACCGGTGCTAGAGGTCCGTGTCAGCAATGCCAGCAAAGAATGTCCAAGAGCGAAGCGCTGGACTGCCCACAGGATAGAGGTCGCCATCGGAATCAGAGCGGAGGATCACCACCTTGGTTTGGATGTCCTTAAGAGAGAAACCACAAGCGTCAAATTCAACTGAAATAGGATTATCGCGGCAAAGTTATCGGACAGAGAGAAGATTTTTATTAAGGGAAGGAGAAACGAGCACGTTGCGGAGTTGAATAGATGAACTGCTGGTGACGAGAGAGCCGGTGCCGACGTGTGTGATCGGCAGGCACTCACCACTGCCCACAATGATGCGGGAATCAGAAAAGGAGGGATGGACGGACAGGAGGTTACCCGACGATGAAGACATGTGCACCACAGCGCCATAGTCTAGGTACCACTCTGGAGTGGACCCCGAGGTCAAGGGCTGGCAGCGGCGCTGTGCAGGGCGGCCTGGAATGAGGCCATGTCCCACGCCGGGTCGCCGGGGACGGAGCGGAGGAAGAAGCGCCCGGGGTGCTGTAGCTAGCCAACGGCCCGTAGCCAGTTGATGTAGCGGGCTGGGGCGGGGGCGGTGACGGGCGGCACGGTGGTGGGAGCGCCAGCAGCAGGAACAGGGGGCGGATTGGCCAGGGGAAGGGCATCAACGACGGTGTTGCCGGTGTGCTCCATAGCGGCAGCGGAAGTTCAGGAGCCTGGGCAGATGGATTGAGCAGGGAGGGGGTGTCTGATAACATGTTAACTGAATATTAGGGAGAGAACTCACGCACATCTCATTAGAACACAGGTAGTGGGTATATGTACACTTGCAGAGCCACACCGGCCTAGTGGAGATCATGGGGTGAGCCACTGAGCCACTACTCGAGGACGTGCGCCACTAACCTATACAAGGGGCAGCACTGCAACTGTCGTACGTATGTACAAGCCTATACAGGTGCACATACGGTATGCTCTAACAGTTTCATATTAGAATTATGCAGTCACCATGCAATCTTATTTCGAGCTGTTGACCTGCTAAGGATTCTCCCTTTTACGCTTCTACTTGTTGGGAAAGAAGGTGCCACTCTAACACTAAAGAAACAAGAATGAATTGTATACAATGAAGTGGATGCTTCTGCCTGAAAGAATCATTTATTTTATTTTGGTGGAGAAGAATCAGACAGGTCGGAAAAAAAAACCATGCAAGGACACACATTGAAGAAAAGAGCACAAAAACAAAAAACAACGAGTGCAAAGAAATGTGTTAGCAAACTGAGCCAACAATGCACAATGGAGGAATTGGCATGCAGCGGCCAACCAAGCACGAGTGCACGATGGAAGACGATTAAAACATCGAAATAATATCTTACTCCAACCTCCAGATGTAATTTTTGAGGAAATTAAGGGGAACAGGGAAGACGGCAGATCGGGGCAGCACGGGGGACCCTACTCTCAGGCAACGATAGAGCAGAGCAGCGCAACCACAAACTAGCTGCAAGGGCCAGATCAAGCTGTCAATTGCACGAGGAACAGGGAGCCGCAAGCACGCTTCGCCGCGTGTACGTATTGCAAACCGGTCCGTACGTGAGTTTCACGAAACAGGAGGCGATCTAGGTCTCGCGCGCGGCCGCCTCCGGCTGCCACTTCGGCGGCGGCGCCGCCGCCTCTGCTCTCTCTGACCCCTTCGCATAGCGGTAGGTGAACCTACTCGCCTCCAGCCAACTTGCTTCGCCAGTTGTGCTGTTTTATCCGACCCTTCTATGAATGTAGCTTCATGCATGGGCGTATTGCTGTTGCCCTAGTCAGCTCCTTCAGGTGGATTTGCTTTCTTCGCTTTGGTACTGTAGTTTTACAGTGTCTTTGCGATGTTGAGTAGTTCTCGTGGCTTGTTTTCATTAACTGATCTGTTATGTGGATGTATTTATGACCTAAACGCAGAATTGATTCTGTTTTGGATTGTTGAATGAATCTGTGGAATAATGAATATGCTCGCCTAGAACTGCTGTGGAGGAGGGAATCGCCGTACAGTTCGTGAGGTTGTGGCCCCGCAATGTCCCCAAGCTTGTTTTTCTTATTGAGACAAGGGAAGCTTCACAGAAACTTGAGAAGTTAAGGTGGAGACTAGTTTTGAAGGTTGTCATGGTCTGAGTAGTGATGGGAGAAGTGGAGGACTTGCTTTGTTTTGGGATGAATCTTTGCAAGTTGAAGTCCTCCATTCATGCTCTAGATACATTAATACATTGGTGTTTAATGCAGCGAAATTTTTCAGTGGCGAGGCATGTTTGTTTACTGGGAACCAAAGGTTGTGAACCGACACATCATGTGGGAGCATCTTCAGCGTCTACGTGCGGTGGCGGATGACCCATGGTTTGTGTGTGGAGACTTGAACGAGATCCTATGGTATGCGCATTTTTATAGCTCATTGTGTGCTGAGAATATAATGGCGGCATTCAATGACGCGTTGACAATGTGTGAATTGAGTGACTTAGGGTTTTCTGGACTTCTTTACACATACGATAATGGCCAGGAGGGTCATAGCAATGTTGGAGTCCCCCTTGATAGGGCTTGTGTAGAAGATAAATGGTATGTTTTATTTCCAGCAGCACTGGTAGTGCATCTGACTACTTCTTGTTCGGAACATTGTCCTCTGCTGATTCACTTCACAGTTGAAGACAAAAGCAGATGGCAGAGTTCTCATAGATATGAGATTATCTGGGAACATGAACCTGGACTACCAAAAATTATTGCTTCTGTACAGTCTAGAAAGAGGCCGGCTGGCCATCTGGGCTAGATCACAAGTGCGCATAAGAGCATCTCCAACTGGCGCGCTAAACAAACGCCGCGCCGTAAATTTAGCCAGTTTAGCGCGCGCGCAACCCGGCGGGTGGCTCTAGCGGGCGCGCTATAACCGCGCGCTCGGTATAAGGAGTTGGGCGCGCGGTCGGATTCGCTATGTCGCGCGGTGTATTTGGGGCGCCCGCTTCCACGCGCGGCACACTCGAGCGCTCGCGCTGCACTCTCTCTTCTCCGCCTCCTACGCCCCGCGCGCCGGCTCCAGCGAACTGCACCCCGTGGACGCACGCGTCGGCACCCCGCTCACCCCATCCTATAGCCGCGACCCCTCTACCGCCGCCGCCGCAAACCCTAGCCCGGGTGGCGTTGGCCTCGACTCTGCCGGAGCTCCTCATGCCGCCGAGGATGACCTCGGCGGCGGGTGGCGTCGCGCCGGCGCCGGCCCGAGCCGCCGCCCCCTCCTCAAAGCTCCCCAATGCAGCGCGGCCAAAGAAGGGCAAGACATCGGCGAAGAAAAACAAGGCGGCGGACGGCTCCGGCACCTCGAAGGCCAGGAGGAAGAAACTTTCAGGGCGTGCGACGGTTGCGGCGGCTACCGAAGCGCCGGCGAGCTCACTCGTTGAGCCGGCGGCCGACGCGCACAACATGTTCGACGAAATGCCCCCAAGGTAAAAAAAATTCCAACTTTTCATTTTTTTGTTATTTTTTCAATGCATTCACATATAGATAGCTTATTTGCATTGTTCAAAAAACTTTGTAGTCTCAATGATGATGCATACGTGTCAATGATGGGTGTTGGCTCCAACAATTCGCATTGGTCTCAAACCAATGACATGCATTTTTAAGACCATGAGTTCGAGGTGGACGAGGAGGGTGAGGGCATTGTCGACGCACCGAAAGGAAGAGCGGGCAATTACACCAACGTCGATGACATCTTACTATGCAATACTTGGTTGCAACTGTCGAGGGATCCATCCGTTGGAGGTGATCAAAGTAGAGATGCTCATTGGGTGCGGATGAAAGAACACTTTGATGTTCACAACTTGAGTGGAATTGACCGCTCCGAGAGATCACTTCGGTCCCGATGGTCGACAATCAAATCAGATTGTCAAAGGTGGGCGGCCTGTCAAAAGGCGGTTGACAAGTTGAACCCAAGTGACACAAATGAGGACGATAGAGTAAGTGGCATTTCATACATGTTCATCATACTTGTTGTTGGTGCTAACTTGCTTTGTTTTCATGTAGTACAACATTGCGCAAAACTTGTTCAAAGAAGAGGAGAGGACAAACAAGAAGGGGAGATCAAGAAAGGAAGGGTCTTTACCTTGCCCCATTGCTACAACGTGTTGAAGGATGATGAGAAATAGAAGAAGCGTGATGATTTGCATTTGAGCAACAAACAGAAGCGAACAATTAAGTTGGATGATGATGATGAGGAGGAGGATTATGCATCAAGTGATGACGGCAAGAGAAGCCCCACACCCAACTCGGTTTCATACTCGAAGCCAAAGCGACCGAATGGGTGCAAGAAAGACAAAACCGAAAAGAAAAAGAGGAAAGGAGATGATGAGCTCAAAAAATGCTATGGAAGCTATTGTGAAGGCAAGAAAAGAAGCCAACGAGGTGAGGAAAATGGCAAGGAACCAAGATGCCGTGGCCGAGGAGAGGAGGTTGGCGGCCGAGGAGATGAGGGTGGCGGCTGAGGAGAGGAAGGTGGCTTTGGAGGAGAGGAAGGTGAGCAATGAGGAGCGAACTAGATTGTTGAAATGGGAGAAGCACTTGTTCTTCTTGGACACATCTAACCTCAATGCGACGCAAAAGGAGTATGTCAATCTTGCCCGTGAAGAAGTCTTGATCCAAAAAAGAGCCATGGTTCGTGCAAATGGGTGGCGGTGGCCTCGGCGCCATGGGTGGCATGGGTGGCTTCGGAGGTACCATGGGCGGTGCAATGGGAGGCATGGCTGGCTTTGGAGCACCCCCCGACGCTATGGCCACCATGGGAGGCATGAGTTTTGCTTCTCTCATGGAAGGCATGGGTGCACCTACGGCCGCCATGGTCGGAATGTCTTTTGATGTGCCTCCTCGCACACATTCCCATGAAGATGCCGTTGAAGATCTTGCCAACACCGTCGGAGCTTCACGTCATGCGGTGCGCGATGAGGAGAGGGAGGAAGATTCATCTTCGGAGGAGGAAGAATCGTCTTCCGAAGATGAGGACGAGGACGAGGAATGATGTGTCTTTCATTTGTGTATTGAACTTGGTTGGATGAACTTGTGGGCATGATTTTGAACTTGTGGGCATGAACTTTTCTTCATCAACTTGTTTGTGTGAAATTTTATATGTCATGTTCATTGCATTTTGAATGTTTCAACTTGATTTTGTGTTCAAAATGCCATATATGCAATGCCCAGGCGAGTCGCGCGCGCTGCTGGAGCGGCACGCGCGCGCTGCTTTTTGGTGCGGCTGCTGGAGCCAGCGCTGCGCGCCGCACCAAACCAGGCGATGGGCGCGCGGCAAAACAGTTTTTTGCGCACGGCGTGTTCGGCGCCTGTTGAAGATGCTCTAAGGAGGCTGTGAATGATCTAAATTTGGGAGTAAGAAAAAGTTTGGTTACGTTACCTGTAGCATTGACAAACTGACAGAATTAGAAGGTCGTCAAGTTGGCTCAAAACTACCGAACCGAACAAACCGGAAAGACTAAAATGCCCTTGATTCCCCATATATTGAGAAAGAGATTTCAGACGCCTTATTTCAGATTGGGCCATTAAAGGCCTATGGTACTAATGGTGATGGATTCCCAACACGTTTTTATCAACAAAATTGGGATGTACTTAAGGAGGAAACTGTTGCTGCGGTAATGGAGTTTTTTCAATCTCATGTCACGTCGGCACGGGTTAATGATACAGCTAGTTTTGATTCCTAAGGTTCCTCACCCTAAAGAACTGAAGGATTTTTTGCCTGTAAGCTAATGTAATGTGAACTAGAAGATATTCTCAAAGTTCTTAGTTAACCATCTTTGGTCACGGCTAATGGGGCTTATTTCGGAAGACCATAGTGCTTTTATTCCAGGCTGTTAAATTGTGATCTAAATTCTAGTATCTTGTTGGACTAGACATAGTACGATCTGTGTGGGCATTGCGTTGACGTCAACGCGTATGAGTACAACTCGTTTACTTGTCGTCTAGGGACTCTCATGTATTGCCCTCATATATACCCCATGTAATCGCACCTAAAAACAGTCTATCCTCCTTCTCATAGTAATTACGCCTTCGTACGTCCGTGATTTTTTTCCTTATGGATTTTCACGTAAAAATTCATGTCTCTCGTGTCTTATTTTATCTAATAAGTGGTATCAAAGCCAAATTCACATACACGATATTGAAGACGAGAGATTAGGGTTGCGGTCTATCCGCCGCCCCTACACGCGGTCGGCCGATCCGAAGGCAGATCGATCTCCGCTGCGCGCACCGAAGATATCCGTTGTCCGACATTGATCAGTGCAAAATATCCAAGTCCCGAGGGGATCAGGCGTGGCAGCTGCTGCTACTAATACTCGCGCATTTTTTGATCGAACGTGTACAAGCTGAAGTCTCGAGGAGTAGTCTGTCCAGCCGCTAATCAAGTTGTCGCTGCTACGTACTGCTTCACGTCAAATCCATATCGATGGATACTACTTCAACTAGTACTATTCACATCACGTGGAGGCCAAGGCTGATTGCTAGTTCAATTTTTGGACTTTTCCATCTCTAATTGCTACACGTGCATTCAAAGCTACCATGTGCTACTGTTCCTAGTTTCGTTTGATCACCATATTACTCGTACTACTTTGCGTACACAGATCTAATCTACTCATGGCTTCCATGAAGTACGACCTTCCGCTGCTTAACCATGACATAAGGTTTACCATATGGCAAGTCAAAATGCGGGCGTTGTTGGCACATGCCGACTATGATGAAGTATTGGATAGTTTTGGAAAGCAAAGGATTCAGGGATGGACTGATGAGGAGAAAAGAACAGACCGTAAGGCTTTGTTACAAATTCAACTCTATTTGCATAATAATATTTTGCAGGAAGTTTTGAGCGAGAAAACTACCACCGCTCTCTGGTTAAAGCTATAAGGGATTTGCATGACTAAAGATCTTACCAGCAAGATGCATCTGAAGCAAAAATTATTTCTATACAGGTTACCCGAGGGAGGTAATATTATGAATCATATTTCAGAAATTAAAGATATCATATCTGATCTAGCTGCAATGGATGTTAATTATGAAGAGGAAGATACAACTTTAATGTTACTTTGTTCACTACCAAGTTCTTATACCAATTTTAGAGACACCATATTATACAGTCATGACACTCTCACACTTAATGAAGTTTACGAAGCTTTGAACTCCAAGGATAAGATGAAACTGATGGTGCCTCATGATGGTTCGAGCTCATCCCAAGCCAAGCGATTAGTTGTTCGTGGCAGGACAAAGGAGAAGAACTGACATAATGGAAACAATTGCAAAAGTAAGAACGACTATAGGGGCTGGTCGCAATCCAGAGACAATAAGTATTGCAGGTATTGCAAGAGAGATGTGCATGACATCTCTAAGTGTTTCAAGTTGTAGAACAAAGAAAAGAGGAAAGGTAACAAACAAGGTGAAAATTCTGCTAACGTTGCTCGTTATGATAGTTCCCATAATGCTCTTGTCGTTATTGCTGGATGTGCTTAGGCCAATGATGAGTGGGTACTTGACACTACATGTACTTTTCATAGGTGCCCACATAGAGATTGGTTTGCTACTTTTGATTCTACTACTGCTGCTGGTTCCGTTTTGGGTTTTGATAATTCACCATGCAAGATTGAAGGCACAGGTTCCGTTCGAATCAAGATGTTTGATGGCACAATCAGAACTTTGACAGATGTTCGGTATATTCCGAAGATGAAGAGAAATCTTATTTCTATGAGTGCCTTGATGCAATACAAACATTCAGGTGGAGATAGTGGTTTGAAAGTCACCAAAGGTTCCCTTATTGTGATGAAAGGTGACTTAAGTACGACCAATGGTCTTTATTACCTTCGAGGTTCTACCGTTTCAGGTAATGCTACTCCAGTTCTTTCATGGAATTCTGATTGTGATGCTGCTAACCTTTGGCATAGGCGTCTTCGACATATGAGTGAGCTTGGTTTAGCAGAGTTAAATAAGAGAGGTCTTCTTGATGGATATGAACCTGGTAAATTAAAATTTTGTGAGCATTGTATCTTCAACAAGGACAAGAGGGTGAAGTTCAACACTTCGAATCATACAACCGAAGGAATTCTTGGTTATGTGCATTCAGATTTATGGGGCCATCGCGCAAGAAGTCACTAGGTGGTGCTAGTTACATGCTGACTATTATTGATGATTATTCGAGAAAAGTTTGGCTTATTTCTTTAAGCGTGCATATCAATCATTCTCAGCATTCATGGAGTGGAAGATTATTATTGAGAGACGAACTAAAAAAAGATAAAGATACTTCACACTGATAATGGTATGGAATTCTGTTCTAAGCAATTTAAGAATTATTGCAAGTCTGAAGGCATTGTTAGACAGTGCACCGTTCCTTATACCCCTAAACAAAAGGGTGTTGCTGAGCGTATGAATAGGACCATTATTTCTAGAGCCCATTGCATGCTTTCCAATGCAGGTTTGCATAGGCGTTTTTGGGATGAGGCCGCTTCCACTGGTTATTATCTCATTAGCCGTTCATCATCTATTACTCTTAATAAGAAAACTCCAATTGAGGCATGGTCTGGTTCACCTGTTGATTCTTCATAGTTGAGAGTTTTTGGTTGCACTGCATATGCTCGTGTTGATAATGGAAAATTAGAGCCTAGGGCTGTTAAGTGCATCTTTCTTGGTTATAAGTCTAGTGTTAAAGGTTTTAAATTGTGGAATCCTGAAACCCAGAAGGTTGTTATTAGCAGAAATGTTATCTTTAATTAATCTGCTATGTTACGTGATGTTCCATCTACCTATGTTCCTGTTGAGAGTGAAAAACATGCTACTATTCAACATCCTATTGTTCCATCCAGTTGGAATCTCGCACGTGATAGATTTAGATGGGGTATTAATAAACTTGACAGGTTAATTGAAGGGTGCAATATTGTTTCTTTTCCTTTATCTGTTGTAGAAGAAATTGAAGGTAATGCTGAGCCTTCTTCATATTCCGAGGCCATTATTTCTGGTGATAGTAATAAGTGGATGACCGCTATATATGCATGATGAGATGGAATCACTTGAAAAGAATGTCACTAGGGATTTAGTAAGATTATCTAGAGAGGAGAAACCTATTCATTGCTAGTGGGTTTTGAAAAGGAAAGAAGGTGTTTCTCCTAATGATGAGACAAGATATAAAGCAAGGTTAGTTGCTAAAGGTTATAAACAGATTCAAGGTATTGACTATAACGAAGTCTTTTCTCCTGTTGTGAAGCATAACTCTATTTGCACATTACTCAGTATTGTTGCCATTCATGATTTTGAGCTTGAACAATTAGATGTTAAAACTGCACTTTTACATGGAGAATTAGAAGAGTATATTTATATGGAACAACCTGAAGGTTGTGTTATTCCTGAAAAAGAAAAGCTTGTCTGTATGTTAAAGAAATCTCTTTATGGATTGAAGCAATCCCTTAGATAGTGGTACAATAGATTTGGCACTTTTATGCTCTCTCAAGGTTTCGAAAGGTCTAATTATGATAGTTGTGTTTATTTGAAAAATGTAAATGGTTCGAATATTTATTTGCTCCTTTAAGTTGATGATATGCTAATTGCTGCAAAGAGTATGTCAGATATGAATGAACTACAGAAGAAGTTGAGTAATGAATTTGAGATGAAGGATATGGGTGCAGCAAAGAAAATACTTGACATGGAAATATCCAGAGATAGACCGTCTGGAAAAGTATATCTAAGTCAGAAGGGATATATTGATAAAGTTCTTCATCGTTTTAATATGCATAATGCCAAGCCAGTGATTACTCCGTTAGCTGCACACTTCAAATTATCATCATCCTTATGTCCTAAGTCAGATGCCGATATTGAGTACATGTCTAGACTTCCCTATTCGAGTGCAATTAGTTCACTTATGTATGCCATGGTTTGTTCTCGTCCAGATTTATCTTATGCATTGAGTGTTGTCAGTAGATACATGGCTAATCCTGGAAAAGAGCATTGGAAGGCAGTTTATTGGATTTTCAGATACGTGTGAGGTACTTCTAATGCTTATTTACAGTTTGGGAAAACTAGAGATGGACTTGTTGGTTTTGTTGATTCTGATTTTGCTGGTGATTTGGATAAGAGAAGATCACTCACAGGTTATGTTTTCACCATTGGTGTTTGTCCCGTGAGTTGAAGAGCAACTTTGCAGTCTATCGTGGCTAGTTCCACTACTGATGCTGAGTATATGGCTATTTCTGAGCCATGCAAAGAAGTTACCTGGTTGAGAGGTTTATACACTGAGCTTTGTGGAGATTCATCTTGACTTACCGTATTTAGCGACAGTCAAAGTGCTATATATCTTACAAATAATCCAACGTATCATGAGAGAACAAAGCACATTGATGTCAGATATCACTATATTCGAGATGTTGTAGCTGAAGGTGATTTGAAGGTATGCAAGATAAGTACTCATGATAATCTAGCAGATATGAAGACAAAGCCAGTTCCTACCAATAAGTTTGAGCTTTGCTTAGGCTTAGTTGGTATTTGATAGTAGTCCCATGAACTTTGGCGCAGAAGGTGTTTATGTTGATTTGGATGGAGTTATCTACTTTCTTCAAGTACTGGAGGGAATTTGGCTCGAGGTGGAGATTGCGGAATTGTGATTCAAATTCTAGTACCATGTTGGACTAGACGTAGTACGACCGGTGTGGGCGCTGCGTTGACGTCAATGAAGGAAATATGCCCTAGAAGCGATAATAAAGCTGTTATTTCATATTTCCTTATTCATGATAAATGTTTATTATTCATGCTAGAATTGTATTGATCGAAATCCTAACTACATGTGTGAATACATAGACAAACACTATGTCCCTAGTGAGCCTCTACTTGACTAGCTCGTTGATCAAAGATGGTTAATGTTTCCTGACCATAGACATGTGTTGTCATTTGATAACGAGATCACATCATTAGGAGAATGATGTGATGGACAAGAGCCATCCGTTAGCTTAATGTTATGATCGTTTAGTTTTATTGTTATTTCTTTCTTCATGTCAAATACATATTCCTTCGACTATGAGATTATGCAACTCCTGGATACCGGAGGAATACCTTGTGTGCTATCAAACGTCACAACGTAACTGGGTGATTATATAGATGTTGTACGGGTATCTCCGAAGGTGTTTGTTTGGTTGGCATAGATCGAGATTAGGATTTGTCACTCCGAGTATCGGAGAGGTATCTCTGGGCCCTCTTGATAATACACATCATAAGCTTGCAAGAAAACGACTAAGGAGTTGGTCACGAGGTGATGTATTACGGAACGAGTAAAGAGACTTGCTAGTAACGAGATTGAAATAGGTATGAAGATATCGACGATCGAATCTCGGGCATGTAACATACCGATGGACAAAGGGAATAACGTATGTTGTCCTAACGGTTCGACCGATAAAAGTCTTCGTAGAATATGTAGGAGCCAATATGAGCATCTAGGTTCCGCTGTTTGTTATTAAACAGAGCGGTCTCTCGGTCATGTCTACATAGTTCTCGAACCCGTAGGGTTCGCACGCTTAACGTTCGATGACGATATTGTATTATATGAGTTATGTGATCTAGCGACAGTATGTTCTTCGGAGTCTCGGATGAGATCACAGACATGACGAGGAGTCCAGAAATGGTCGAGAGGTAAAGATTGATATATAGTATGATGGTATTCGGGCACCAAAAGTGTCCCGGAGGGTACCAGGTACATATAGGGTCACCGAAAGGGGTTCCGAGCACCCCCAGCAAAGATATGGGCTTAATGGGCCAAGGGAGGGATAGACTGATGGGTTACGTAGTAATTTCAAAAAATTTCCTACGCACACGCAAGATCATGGTGATGCATAGCAACGAGAGGGGAGAGTGTGATCTACGTACCCTTGTAGATCGACAACGGAAGCGTTTGGTTGATGTAGTCGTACGTCTCCACGGCCCGACCGATCAAGCACCGAAACTACGACACCTCCGAGTTCTAGCACACGTTCAGCTCCATGACGATCCCCGGACTCCGATCCAGCAAAGTGTCGGGGAAGAGTTCCATCAGCACGACGGCGTGGTGACGATCTTGATGCACTACCGTCGCAGGGCTTCGCCTAAGCACCGCTACAATATTATCGAGGACTATGGTGGAAGGGGGCACCGCACACGGCTAAGAATATGATCACGTGGATCAACTTGTGTGTCTAGGGGTGCCCCCTGCCCCCGTATATAAAGGAGCAAGGGGAGGAGGCCGGCCGGCCCTATAGGCGCGCCAAGGAGGAGTCCTCCTCCTAGTAGGAGTAGGACTCCTACTAGGAGGGGGAAAGAAGTGGGGGGGAGAGGGAAAGGGGGGGCGCCGCCCCCCTCTCCTAGTCCAATTCGGACCAGGGGGGAGGAGGCGCGCGGCCCACCTCTGGCTGTCCCTCTCTCTCTCCACTAAGGCCCATATGGCCCATTACTTCTCCCGGGGGGTTCCGGTATGTCAATCTATATGTCTTTATATATCAATCTTTATGTCTCGACCATTTCGAGACTCCTCGTCATGTCCGTCATCACATCCAGGACTCCGAAATAACTTCGGTACAACAAAACTCATAAACTCATAATATAACTGTCATCGAAACCTTAAGCGTGCGGACCCTACGGGTTTGAGAACAATGTAGACATGACCGAGACACGTCTCCGGTCAATAACCAATAGCGGAACCTGGATGCTCATATTGGCTCCTACATATTCTACGAAGATCTTTATCGGTCAGACCGCATAAAAATATACGTTGTTCCCTTTGTCATCGGTATGTTACTTGCCCGAGATTCGATCGTCGGTATCTCAATACCTAGTTCAATCTCGTTACCGGCAAGTCCCTTTACTCGTTCCGTAATACATTATCTCACAACTAACTCATTAGTTGCAATGCTTGCAAGGCTTATGTGATGTGCATTACCGAGAGGGCCCAGAGATACCTCTCCGACAATCGGAGTGACAAATCCTAATCTCGAAATACGCCAACCCAACATGTACCTTTGGAGACACCTGTAGAGCTCCTTTATAATCACCCAGTTACGTTGTGACGTTTGGTAGCACACAAAGTGTTCCTCCGGCAAACGGGAGTTGCATAATCTCATAGTCATAGGAACATGTATAACTCATGAAGAAAGCAATAGCAACATACTAAACGATCGGGTGCTAAGCTAATGGAATGGGTCATGTCAATCAGATCATTCATCTAATGATGTGATCCTGTTAATCAAATGACAACTCTTTGTCCATGGTTAGGAAACATAACCATCTTTGATTAACAAGCTAGTCTAGTAGAGGCATACTAGTGACACTCTGTTTGTCTATGTATTCACACATGTATTATGTTTCTGGCTAATACAATTCTAGCATGAATAATAAACTTTTATCATGATATATAAGGAAATAAATAATAACTTTATTATTGCCTCTAGGGCATATTTCCTTCAGTCTCCCACTTTCACTAGAGTCAATAATCTAGATTACACAGTAATGATTCTAACACCCATGGAGCCTTGGTGCTGATCATGTTTTGCTCGTGGAAGAGGCTTAGTCAATGGGTCTGCTACATTCAGATCTGTATGTATCTTGCAAATCTCTATGTCTCCCACCTGGACTAGATCCCGGATGGAATTGAAGCGTCTCTTGATGTGCTTGGTTCTCTTGTGAAATCTGGATTCCTTTGCCAAGGCAATTGCACCAGTATTGTCACAAAAGATTTTCATTGGACCCGATGCACTAGGTATGACACCTAGATCGGATATGAACTCCTTCATCCAGACTCCTTCATTCGCTGCTTCCGAAGCAGCTATGTATTCCTCTTCACACATAGATCCCGCCACGATGCTCTGTTTAGAACTGCACCAACTCACAGCTCCACCGTTTAATGTAAACACGTATCCAGTTTGCGATTTAGAATCGTCCGGATCAGTGTCAAAGCTTGCATCAACGTAACCGTTTACGATGAGCTCTTTGTCACCTCCATATATGAGAAACATATCCTTAGTCCTTTTCAGGTACTTCAGGATGTTCTTGACCGCTGTCCAGTGATCCACTCCTGGATTACTTTGGTACCTCCCTGCTAGACTTATAGCAAGGCACACATCAGGTCTGGTACACAACATTGCATACATGATAGAGCCTATGGCTGACGCATAGGGAACATCTTTCATTTTCTCTCTATCTTCTGCAGTGGTCGGGCATTGAGTCTGACTCAACTTCACACCTTGTAACACAGGCAAGAACCCTTTCTTTGCTTGATCCATTTTGAACTTCTTCAAAATCTTGTCAAGGTATGTGCTTTGTGAAAGTCCAATTAAGCGTCTTGATCTATCTCTATAGATCTTTATGCCTAATATGTAAGCAGCTTCACCGAGGTCTTTCATTGAAAAACTCTTATTCAAGTATCCCTTTATGCTATCCAGAAATTCTATATCATTTCCAATCAGTAATATGGCATCCACATATAATACCAGAAATGTTACAGAGCTCCCACTCACTTTCTTGTAAATACAGGCTTCTCCAAAGGTCTGTATAAAACCAAATGCTTTGATCACACTATCAAAGCGTTTATTCCAACTCCGAGAGGCTTGCACCAGTCCATAAATGGATTGCTGGAGCTTGCACACTTTGTTAGCTCCCTTTGGATCGACAAAACCTTCTGGTTGCATCATATACAACTCCTCTTCCAGCAATCCATTCAGGAATGCAGTTTTGACATCCATCTGCCAAATTTCATAATCATAAAATGCGGCAATTGCTAACATGATTCGGACAGACTTAAGCATCGCTACGAGTGAGAAGGTCTCATCGTAGTCAACCCCTTGAACTTGTCGAAAACCTTTTGCGACAAGTTGAGCTTTGTAGACAGTAATATTACCGTCAGCGTCAGTCTTCTTCTTGAAGATCCATTTATTCTCAATTGCTTGCCGATCATCGGGCAAGTCAACCAAAGTCCATACTTTGTTCTCATACATGGATCCCATCTCAGATTTCATGGCTTCAAGCCATTTTTCGGAATCTAGGCTCACCATCGCTTCTTCATAGTTCGTAGGTTCATCATGATCTAGTAGCATGACTTCCAGAACAGGACTACCGTACCACTCTGGCGCGGATCTTACTCTGGTTGATCTACGAGGTTCAGTAGTATCTTGTTCTGAAGTTTCATGATCATTATCATTAGCTTCCTCACTAATTGGTGTAGGTGTCGCAGAAACAGGTTTCTGTGATGTACTACTTTCCAATAAGGGAGCAGGTACAGTTACCTCGTCAAGTTCTACTTTCCTCCCACTCACTTCTTTCGAGAGAAACTCCTTCTCTAGAAAGGATCCATTCTTAGCAACGAATGTCTTGCCTTCGGATCTGTGATAGAAGGTGTACCCAACAGTCTCCTTTGGGTATCCTATGAAGACACATTTCTCCGATTTGGGTTCGAGCTTATCAGGTTGAAGCTTTTTCACATAAGCATCGCAGCCCCAAACTTTAAGAAACGACAACTTTGGTTTCTTGCCAAACCATAGTTCATAAGGTGTCATCTCAACGGATTTTGATGGTGCCCTATTTAACGTGAATGCGGCCGTCTCTAAAGCATAACCCCAAAATGATAGCGGTAAATTTGTAAGGGACATCATAGATCGCACCATATCAAGTAAAGTACGATTACGACGTTCGGACACACCATTACGCTGAGGTGTTCCGGGTGGCGTGAGTTGCGAAACTATTCCGCATTGTTTCAGATGTAGACCAAACTCGTAACTCAAATATTCTCCTCCACGATCAGATCGCAGAAACTTTATTTTCTTGTTACGATGATTTTCAACTTCACTCTGAAATTCTTTGAACTTTTCAAATGTTTCAGACTTATGCTTCATTAAGTAGATATACCCATATCTGCTTAAATCATCTGTGAAGGTGAGAAAATAACGATATCCGCCACGAGCCTCAACATTCATCGGACCACATACATCTGTATGTATGATTTCCAACAAATCTGTTGCTCTCTCCATTGTACCAGAGAACGGTGTTTTAGTCATCTTGCCCATAAGGCACGGTTCGCAAGTACCAAGTGATTCATAATCAAGAGGTTCCAAAAGTCCATCGTTATGGAGTTTCTTCATGCGCTTTACACCGATATGACCTAAACGGTAGTGCCACAAATAAGTTGCACTATCATTATCAACTCTGCATCTTTTGGCTTCAACATTATGAATATGTGTGTTACTACTATCGAGATTCATCAAAAATAGACCACTCTTCAAAGGTGCATGACCATAAAAGATATTACTCATATAAATAGAACAACCATTATTCTCTGATTTAAATGAATAACCGTCTCGCATTAAAAAAGATCCAGATATAATGTTCATGCTCAACGCTGGCACCAAATAACAATTATTTAGGTCTAATACTAATCCCGAAGGTAGATGTAGAGGTAGCATGCCGACCGCGATCACATCGACTTTAGAACCATTTCCCACGCGCATCGTCACCTCGTCCTTTGCCAGTGTTCGCTTAATCCGTAGTCCCTGTTTCGAGTTGCAAATATTAGCAACAGAACCAGTATCAAATACCCAGGTGCTACTGCGAGCTCTAGTAAGGTACACATCAATAACATGTATATCGCATATACCTTTGTTCACCTTGCCATCCTTCTTATCCGCCAAATACTTGGGGCAGTTCCGCTTCGAGTGACCAGTCTGCTTGCAGTAGAAGCACTCAGTTTCAGGCTTACGTCCAGACTTGGGTTTCTTCTCCTGATCAGCAACTTGCTTGCTTTTCTTCTTGAAGTTCCCCTTCTTCTTCCCTTTTCCCTTTTTCTTGAAACTAGTGGTCTTGTTGACCATCAACACTTGATGCTCCTTCTTGATTTCTACCTCCGCAGCTTTCAGCATTGCGAAGAGCTCGGGAATAGTCTTATTCATCCCTTGCATATTATAGTTCATCACAAAGCTCTTGTAGCTTGGTGGCAGTGATTGGAGAATTCTGTCAATGACGCAATCATCTGGAAGATTAACTCCCATCT
The DNA here is from genome assembly GCF_003073215.2 of Triticum urartu. NCBI lineage: Eukaryota > Viridiplantae > Streptophyta > Magnoliopsida > Poales > Poaceae > Triticum > Triticum urartu. Next base: position 744,443,510 of record NC_053024.1, read on the forward strand.
GAATCAAGTGATTATTATACCCAGACATTTTGAGTATATGCTCACTGACAGAACTGTTCTCCTCCATCTTGCAGCTATAGAACTTATTGGAGACTTCATATCTCTCAATCCGGGCATTTGCTTGAAATATTAACTTCAACTCCTAGAACATCTCATATGCTCCATGACGTTTAAAACGTCGTTGAAGTCCCGATTCTAAGCCGTAAAGCATGGCACACTGAACTATCGAGTAGTCATCAGCTTTGCTCTGCCAGACGTTCATAACATCTGGTGTTGCTCCAGCAGCAGGCTTGGCACCCAGTGGCGCTTCCAGGACGTAATTCTTCTGTGCAGCAATGAGGATAATCCTCAAGTTACGGACCCAGTCCGTGTAATTGCTACCATCATCTTTCAACTTTGCTTTCTCAAGGAACGCATTAAAATTTGACGGAACAATAGCACGGGCCATTTATCTACAATTAACATAAACAAGAAAGATACTATCAGGGACTAAGTTCATGATAAATTTAAGTTCAATTAATCATATTACTCAAGAACTCCCACTTAGATAGACATCCCTCTAATCATCTAAGTGATCACGTGATCCAAATCAACTAAACCATAATCGATCATCACGTGAAATGGAGTAGTTTTCAATGGTGAACATCGCTTATGTTGATCATATCTACTATATGATTCACGCTCGATCTTTCGATCTCAGTGTTCCGAGGCCATATCTGCATATGCTAGGCTCGTCAAGTTTAACCTGAGTATTCTGCGTGTGCAAAACTGGCTTGCACCCGGTGTAGATGGACGTAGAGCTTATCACACCCGATCATCACATGGTGTCTGGGCACGACGAACTTTGGCAACGGTGCATACTCAGGGAGAACACTTTTATCTTGAAATTTAGTGAGAGATCATCTTATAATGCTACCGTCAATCAAAGCAAGATAAGATGCATAAAAGAAAAACATCACATGAAATCAATATAAGTGATATGATATGGCCATCATCATCTTGTTCTTGTGATCTCCATCCTTGAAGCACCGTCGTGATCACCATCGTCACCGGCGCGAAACCTTGATCTCCATCGTAGCATCATTGTCGTCTCTCCAATCTTATGCTTCTACGACTATCGCTACCGCTTAGTGATAAAGTAAAGCATTACAGGGCGATTGCATTGCATACAATAAAGCGACAACCATATGGCTCCTGCCAGTTGCCGATAACTCGGTTACAAAACATGATCATCTCATACAATAAAATTTAGCATCATGTCTTGACCATATCACATCACAACATGCCCTTCAAAAACAAGTTAGACGTCTTCTACTTTGTTGTTGCAAGTTTTACGTGGCTGCTACGGGCTTAAGCAAGAACCAATCTTACCTACGCATCAAAACCACAACGATAGTTTGTCAAGTTGGTGCTGTTTTAACCTTCGCAAGGAACGGGTGTAGCCACACTCGGTTCAACTAAAGTTGGAGAAACTGTCACCCGCAAGCCACCTATGTGCAAGGCACGTCGGGAGAACCGGTCTCGCGTAAGCGTACGCGTAATGTCCGTCCGGGCCGCTTCGTCCAACAATACCGCCGAACCAAAGTATGACATGCTGGTAAGCAGTATGACTTATATCGCCCACAACTCACTTGTGTTCTACTCGTGCATATAACATCAACATATAAAACCTAGGCTCGGATGCCACTAATGGGTTACGTAGTAATTTAAAAAAAAATTCTACGCACACGCAAGATCATGGTGATGCATAGCAGTGAGAGGGGAGAGTGTGATCTACGTACCCCCGTAGATCGACAATGGAAGCGTTTGGTTGATGTAGTCGTACGTCTCCACGGCCCGACCGATCAAGCACCGAAACTACGGCACCTCCGAGTTCTAGCACACGTTCAGCTCGATGACGACCCCCGGACTCTGATCCAGCAAAGTGTCGGGGAAGAGTCCCGTCAGCACGACGGCGTGGTGACAATCTTGATGCACTACCGCCACAGGGCTTCGCCTAAGCACCGCTACAATATTATCGAGGACTATGGTGGAAGGGGGCACCGCACACGGCTAAGAATATGATCACGTGGATCAACTTGTGTGTCTAGGGGTGCCCCCTGCCCCTGTATATAAAGGAGCAAGGGGAGGAGGCCGGCCGGCCCTATAGGCGCGCCAAGGAGGAGTCCTCCTCCTAGTAGGAGTAGGACTCCTACTAGGAGGGGGAAAGAAGTGGGGGGGAGAGGGAAAGGGAGGGCGCCGCCCCCTCTCCTAGTCCAATTCGGACCAGGGGGGAGGAGGCGCGCGGCCCACCTCTGGCTGCCCCTCTCTCTCTCCACTAAGGCCCATATGGCCCATTACTTCTCCCGGGGGGGTTCCGGTAACCCTCCGGCTCTCCGGTTTTCTCCGAAATCACCCGGAACACTTCCGGTGTCCGAATATAGCCGTCCAATATATCAATCTTTATGTCTCGACCATTTTGAGACTCCTCGTCATGTCCGTGATCACATCCGGGACTCCAAACTAACTTCGGTACAACAAAACTCATAAACTCATAATATAACTGTCATCGAAACCTTAAGCGTGCGGACCCTACGGGTTCGAGAACAATGTAGACATGACTGAGACACGTCTCCGGTCAATAACCAATAGCGGAACCTGGATGCTCATATCGGCTCCTACATATTCTACGAAGATCTTTATCGATCAGACCGCATAACAATATACGTTGTTCCCTTTGTCATCGGTATGTTACTTGCCCGAGATTTGATCATCGGTATCTCAATACCTAGTTCAATCTCGTTACCGGCAAGTCTCTTTACTCGTTCCGTAATACATCATCTCACAACTAACTCATTAGTTGCAATGCTTGCAAGGCTTATGTGATGTGCATTACCGAGATGGCCCAGAGATACCTCTCCGATAATCGGAGTGACAAATCCTAATCTCGAAATACGCCAACCCAACATGTACCTTTGGAGACACCTGTAGAGCTCCTTTATAATCACCCAGTTACGTTGTGACGTTTGATAGCACACAAAGTGTTCCTCCGGCAAACAGGAGTTGCATAATCTCATAGTCATAGGAACATGTATAAGTCATGAAGAAAGCAATGGCAACATACTAAACGATCGGGTGCTAAGCTAATGGAATGGGTCATGTCAATCAGATCATTCATCTAATGATGTGATCCTGTTAATCAAATGACAACTCTTTGTCCATGGTTAGGAAACATAACCATCTTTGATTAACAAGCTAGTCTAGTAGAGGCATACTAGTGACACTCTGTTTGTCTATGTATTCACACATGTATTATGTTTCCGGTTAATACAATTCTAGCATGAATAATAAACTTTTATCATGATATATAAGGAAATAAATAATAACTTTATTATTGCCTCTAGGGCATATTTCCTTCATAGACCAACCCACAAGGGGCTGGAGCGCCCCTCCACCAGGCCGGCCAGCTCTAGGGAAAGTAAAGGGGGAAGGACAAGTCCTTCCTTCCTTCCCTTCCTCAAGGGAGAAAGGAAAGGGGGGGAGACGCCACCTCCCCCTTCCTTCCCCTGGCGCCTATACAAGGAAGGGGGGGCGAACCAGGGCAGGTGCCCAAGTGGGATTCAGCCCCAATTGGGGCACCTCTTGCCCTCTCCCCTCTCCCTGCCACATATATATATGAGGGGGGCGCCTAGAACACACAACGCCAATTGTTAGCCGTGTGCGGCGCCCCCCTCCATAATTTACACCCCTGGTCATAGTTTTGCGGTGCTTAGGCGAAGCCCTACGCGAATCACTTCACCATCACTGTCACCACACCATCGTGCTGACGGAACTCATCTACTACCTCAACACCTTGCTGGATCAAGAAGGAGAGGGACGTCACCGAGCTGAATCTATGCAGAACTCTAAGGTGACGTATGTCCGGTGCTTGATCGGTCGGAGCTAGAAGAAGTTCGACTACATCAACCGCGTTGTCAAACGCTTCCACTTTTGGTCTATGAGGGTACGTGGACACACTCTCTCCCTCATTGCTATGCATCTCCTAGATAGATCTTGCGTGAGCATAGGATTTTTTTTTGAAATTGCATGCTACGTTTCCCAACAGTCAATGTGTATGAGTACAACTCGTTTACTTGTCCTCCAGGGACTCTCATGTATTGCCCTCATATATACCCCATGTAGTCACACCTAAAGACGGTATGTCATCTCGTGCTTGTAATACTCCTCCTCATAGTGATTGCGCCTTCGTACGTCCATGGTTTTTTTCCCACAAGGGTTTCCACGTAAAAATCTATGTCTCTCGTGTCTCATTTTATCACGTTTTCCCTAACACAGACCAGCTCTTTTTGAATAATTTTATCATTTCCATTGAGTGTATCCATCACAGTCAGGTCGTGCCGGGTAAGGATGCTATTTTTGCTTATAAGCGGGATTTATCTAAGGCAAATGATTGTGTGGACTGGACTTTTTTCAGAATGCATTAGTGACGTGGGGTTTTTCTCAGGCCAGAATTTTTGGGTTATGGCATGATCTCACATCTTTTATATGCAAAAGACTCATTTTTGTGTTTTAAAGCGTATGTGCAGCAGACAAAGTTGGTTAGAGATTTGTTGAACATCTATGCTTCATCGACATGACAACCTATAAATCCTTCCAAGCTTTGGCAGTGGATGTGTGATATGTCCATTTTGCATCATGCTTTCATATCAATATTTATTGCATTATGGGCTGTTATTACACATTATGTCACAATACTTATGCCTATTCTCTCTTATTTTACAAGGTTTACATAAAGAGGGAGAATGCCGGCAGCTGGGATTCTGGCTGGAAAAGGAGCAAATATTAGAGACCTATTCTACACAGCTCCAAAAGTCCTGAAACTTCACGGATGATGTTTTCCAAATATATAAAAAACATTGAGCGCAAGAACTTCACCAGGGGGCCACACCCTGCCCACGAGGGTGGGGGCGCGCCCTACCCCCCTGGGCGTGCCCCCTACCTCGTGGGCCCCCTGGTGGCCCTCTGGTGACCATCTTCTGCTATATGGACTCTTTCGATGGGAAAATAATCATAAGGCATCTTCTCGGACAAAACTCCGCCGCCACGAGGCGGAACCTTGGCGGAGCCAATCTAGGGTTCTAGCGGGGCTATTCTGCTGGGGAACTTCCCTCCCGGAGGGGGAATCATCGCCAACGTCATCACCAACGCTCCTCTCATCTGGAGAGGGCAATCTCCATCAACATTTTCATTAGCACCATCTCATCTCAAAACCCTTGTTCATCTCTTGTCTCCAGGTCCGGGATTGGTGCTAGTAGGTTGCTAGTAGTGTTAATTACTCCTTGTAGTTGATGCTAGTTGGTTTAATTGGTGGAAGATCATATGTTCAGATCCTATATGCACATTAATACCCCTTTGATTATGAACATGTTTATGCTTTGTGAGTAGTTACTTTTGTTCCTGAGGACATGGGAGAAGTCTTGCTATTAGTAGTCATGTGAATTTGGTATTCGTTCGATATTTTGATGAGATGTATGTTGTCTCTCCTCTAGTGGTGTTATGTGAACGTCGAGTACATGAAACTTCACCATTAATTGGGCCTAGAGGAAGGCATTGGGAAGTAATAAGTAGATGATGGGTTGCTAGAGTGACAGAAGCTTAAACCCTAGTTTATGCGTTGCATCGTAAGGGGCTGATTTGGATCCATATGTTTCGTGCTATGGTTAGGTTTACCTTAATACTTTTGTTGTATTTGCGGACGCTTGCAATAGAGGTTAATCATAAGTGGGATGCTTGTCCAGGTAAGGGCAGTACCCAAGCACCGGTCCACCCACATACCCAATTATCAAAGTACCGAACGCGAATCATATGAGCGTGATGAAAACTAGCTTGATGATATTCCCATGTGTCCTCGGGAGCGCTTTACATCATATAAGAGTTTTTCCAGGCTTGTCCTTTGCTACAAAAAGGATTGGGCCACCTTGCTGCACCTTATTTACTTTTGTCACTTGTTGCTCATTACAAATTATCTTATCACAAAACTATCTGTTACCACTTATTTCAGTACTTGCAGGGAATACCTTGCTGGAAACCGCTTATCATTTTCTTCTGCTCCTCGTTGGGTTCGACACTCTTACTTATCGAAAGGACTACGATAGATCCTCTATACTTGTGGGTCATCAATGTGAAGAATGTTCTTGAGATTACACATCAAGCTTTTGACCCCAAGTATTTGAGTTTGCCTATTCCTGATAGTAGAATGCATAAGGTGAAATTTGAGGCCACCCGATAGGTTGGGAAAGAGGCTTGTCTACTAGACTGAGCAATATATGTCTAGTGGGAACACAGAGAATCCATGGCCCATGCTATTCTTACATATGTTATGAGTGTTTTCTAATTTCCTGCTTTGGTTTGTGATGACTTGACTCGCATGATGAGACAATATTAGTGGAATTATGATCACATTTGTTGTTGCATTGAATAGTTTTACATAGTTTCAATGTATGGTTTAATTAAATGCTCTGCAGAGCTATATGTTGTTCAATGAGAACTATGTATGTACTTTGGTATTAATGTGATGATGAACTTCTATTAATTTGATCACTTATCTATCCATGTGAATTTGTAATGGTTTTTGACACACATAATTATATATAATGCACGCAGATGAACCGGTAATGGATGTACGGTGATAGACACATCTCCGAGTACATTAAGGGCCTGCATAATTTTCTCGAAGTGGTTGAGGCAAACAAGCAGAATGGTTTTATATGTTGTCCATGCCCTATACGTGGGAACACAAAGTCTTACTCTGACCGGAAAACCCTTCACACCCACATGCTTTATAAGGGTTTCATGCCACACTATAATGTTTGGACCAAGCACGGAGAATTAGGGGTTATGACGGAAGACAACGAAGAAGAAGAGGACGATGACAACTATGTGCCCCCTGAATACAGTGATGCTGCAACGGGGGAAGCTGCTGAAGATCAAGAGGAACCAGACGATGTGCCCGACGATGATGATCTCCGCTGGGTCATTGTTGATGCAAGGACACAGTGCGAAAGTCAAAAGGAGAAGCTCAAGTTCGATTGCAGGTTAGAGGATAAAAAAAAGGGTTGTACCCCAATTGCGAAGATGGCAACACAAAGCTCGGTACCATACTGGAATTGCTGCAGTGGAAGGCAGAGAATGCTGTGCCTGACAAAGGATTTGAGATGCTACTTAAAATATTGAAGAAGAAGCTTGCAAAGGATAACAAATTGCCTGACAGTACGTACGCAGTAAAGAAGGTCGTATGCCCTCTAGGATTGGATGTGTTGAAGATACATGCATGCCCTAATACTAGATCCTCTACCGCGGTGCGTACGAGGATTTGAACGCATGCCCGGCATGTTGTGCATTGCGGTATAAGATCAGACGAGATGACCCTGGTGATGTTGACGGCGAGCCCCCCAGGAGGAGGGTTCCTCCGAAGGTGATGTGGTATGCTTCTATAATACCACGATTGAAACGTCTGTTCAGAAATGAAGAGCATGCCAAGTTGATGCAATGGCACAGAGAGGACCGTAAGAAAGACGGGAAGTTGAGAGCATCCACTGAAGGGTCGTTGTGAAGAAAAATCAAGAGAAAGTACTGGGCTGAGTTTGTAGGCGACCCAAGAAACGTACGGTTTGGTTTAAGCGCGGATGGCATTAATCCTTTCGGGGAGCAGAGCAGCAACCACAACACCTGGCCTGTGACTCTATGTATGTATAACATTCCTCCTTGGATGTGCATGAAGCGGAAGTTCATTACGATGCCAGTTCTCATCCAAGGCCCTAAGCAACCGACAACGACATTAATGTATACCTAAGGCCATTATTTGAAGAACTTTTACAGCCGTGGATTGGAAACGGTGTACGTGTGTGGGATGAGCACAAATAGGAGGAATTTAATCTGCATGTGTTGCTGTTTGTAACCATCAACGATTGGCCCGCTCTCAGTAACCTTTCAGGACAGACAAACAAGGGATACCATGCATGCACGCACTGTTTAGCTGACACTGAAAGTATATACCTGGACAAATGCAGGAAGAATATGTACCGGGGCCATCGTCGATTTCTTCCGACCAACCATCAATGTCGAAAGAAAGGCAAGCATTTCAAAGGCGAGGCAGATCACCGGAAGAAGCCCACCATGGGTACCGGTGATCACGTACTTGCTATGGTCAACGATTTACACGTAATCTTTGGAAAGGGTCCTAGCGGACTATCTGTTCCGAATGACGCTGAGGGACGTGCACCCATGTGGAAAAAGAAATCGATATTTTGGGACCTACCCTACTGGAAAGAGCTAGAGGTCCGCTCTTCAATCGACGTGATGCACGTGACGAAGAACCTTTGCGTGAACCTACCAGGCTTCTAGAGCGTGTATGGGAAGACAAAAGATACACCGGAGGCACGGGAGGACCTACAATGTTTGCACGAAAAAGACGGCATGCCTCCAAAGCAGTATGAAGGTCCTGCCAGCTACACTCTTACCAAAGAAGAGAAGGAAATCTTCTTTGATTGCCTGCTCAGTATGAAGGTCCTGTCTAGCTTCTCGTCGAATATAAAGGGAATAATAAATATGGTCAAGAAAAAGTTTCAGAACCTAAAGTCTCATGACAGCCACGTGATTATGACGCAACTGCTTCCGGTTGCATTGAGGAGCTTCTACCGGAAAATGTCCGATTAGAAGGTGATCGATTCAGAAACCATACAATGCTAAGGAGTGATGTGGTGCAATGTCTTGTCAGTTTTGAGCTGGTATTCCCACCATCCTTCTTCAATATCATGACACACATCCTAGTTCATCTAGTCGACGAGATTGTTGTTCTGGGCCCCGTATTTCTACACAATATGGTCCCCTTTGAGAGGTTCATGGGAGTCCTAAACAAATATGTCCGTAACCGCGCTAGGCCAGAAGGAAGCATCTCCATGGGCCATCAAACAGAGGATATCATTGTGTTTTGTGTTGACTTCATTCCCGGCCTTAAGAAGATTGGTCTCCCTAAATCGCGGTGTGAGAGGAGATTGACTGCAAAAGGCATGCTAGGAGGGGACTCAATAATATGCAGGGACGGGCATTCTTGGTCTCAAGCACACTACACAGTTCTATAGAACACTACCTTGGTGACCCCGTATGTCGATGAACACAAGAACAATTTGCGCTCCAAACACCTGGAGCAGTGTGACGAATGGATTACATGTGAACATATCATGGCTTTCGGCAGTTGGTTGGAAACACGTCTCAGAGGTGACAACACTGTTTCTGATGTGCTGTACTCGTTCTCCAGGGGACCATCTTCGACTGTATTGACTTACAAAGGATACAAGATAAATGGGAATACATTTTACACGATCGCCCAAGATCAAAAGAGCACCAACCAAAACAGCGGTGTCCGCTTTGATGCAGCAACCAAGCGGGGAAATGACACATATTATGGTTACATAGTGGACATATGGGAACTTGACTACGGACATGATTTTAAGGTCCCTTTGTTTAAGTGCAAATGGTCAATCTGTCAGGAGAGGGGGCACAGGTAGACCCACAGTACGGAATGACAACAGTGGATCTGAACAATCTTGGGTACACAGAGGAACCATTCGTCCTAGCCAATGATGTGGCACATGTTTTCTATGTGAAGGACATGTCTACCAAACCGAGAAAAAGAAAAGATAAGGAAGCAAACACATCATACGATGAGCCAAAGTGCCACATACTTCTTTCAGGAAAAAGAGACATCATGGGAGTGGAGGGCAAGGCAGACATGTCCGAAGATCATAAAAAGTTTCATGAAATTCCTCCCTGCAAAGTCAAGGCTGACCCAAGCACACTTTTAAATGATGAAGATTATCCATGTTTATGGCGCAATAAGCAAAGGACACAAGTGAAGAAAAAGTGAAGACTTTTCTCTCCACAACTATTATGATGATGCCTTTGATCTAGAATATCCATGTAACAGACGAGTTTCCGTATGAAACCCTGATACTTCGAAAGAGATTGTCCGTTTTGTACACGAAATCCATCCAGTTTTTGCCATAACCCTCTCAACTTTTTAGCATATGCTATGTGGTTGAAATGATGACACTAGTAGAAAAAGGGTCAAATGTGAAGCACAATAGTGCCGGTTTGAATTTGAGCCGGCACTAATGTGACCATTAGTGCCGGTTCCAACGGCTAGGCGGGCGGGCATCATTAGTACCGGTTCGTGGCACTACAAGAAATCTGTTAGTCCATGACGGACCTGATCCGTCATAGGTCTGTACAAAACCATCATAGATGTGCATCCTTGACGAATTTCAAATCCATCTTGTATATCGCGTCATAATTTGACGTTGTACCTTCGGTGACGGTTCTTGACCATCATGGGTCTACCCCAAGCCCGCCCCAGCCCTAACTAGGCCCAAGCCTGTGTGACGAAACAAGCCGTCATGGATTGTGCCACGTAGGATTTTTGATTGGCCTATTGGAATGACGTGGCTGCCAGATGGACACTGTTTTTCGTCATAGAATTTGTCACGGGTTTTAGCACAATTTAAATTATTCTAGCACATTTTTTCACCTAATTTTGGCGCAGTACATTTTTCTAGCATAATATTAGAAAGATCTTAACGCCGGTTTTAGCCCAAGATTAAGTATTTCTACACAGATCATAATGACAATTTATGCAACGATCAGCCTATATTATAATGCCAGTTTTACTCATAATGCTAGTTTTACACAGATCATAATGCCAGTTTATGCAACCATCAACTCTATCTACAGAATATACATCATTAATAAAGCAACATTACAAGAACGTTTACATCAACCATTACAACCTAACTAGCACCACAGAATATATTCGATCGTGGAGATCCAATTCTACAGCTGCTCGGCTATGCCCTCAAGCTCATCCATCTCCCAACAATGATAAAAGGTGGGGTTCAGATCTGTATAAATTAGGAGAAGAATATTATGTGAAAGTAAGATGATGAATTTTGAGCTACTAAAGTTTGCTAATTATAGCATTCTGATCTAAGCTAAATGAATTACAACAAACGAATTACATGTTGTCCAAAATTCCTTAACCTGAACATGACTAAAAATGAGAATACCAAAGTGTCTACTGTATAAAATAATTATAAACATGAGGTTTCTTAGAATTGATCCAAATAGAAGTGTGTCAAACAGAAGTCTAATCAAGTTGACCTATAAGTGACAACATAACAGAACATATATCACATAACTCCCAAGTACTACAACAGTATGAGCTGAGGCAATATAAATCCGTTGAATAAAAAAATTCAAATTAGAAATATATATAAGCAAGCATCATACTATAATGACAAAAATATGATACTTCAACTGACAACAAAAGATGTTCCAACTAATGCACTCTGTATAAAACTTTTAGAACTGTAGCTCGAATGGGTTGTGATTCTGGAAACTGGAACAATGGGAATTAAGGAGCTTATGACATATAGCACCGACCATCAGACCAAGAGAATTGGCTTCGGATAAGACCTCATACCAAGCACTAGGCGACATAATTTCGTTATGTTCATGCTTGCTTCCTGAAAAGAGTTGAAAAACAATGGAGGAAAGATTGTCTAAATTTATTCAAGGATCTCAATCATTTCAAAGCAGCAAGGATGCCAGGAAGCACATGGTATATAGATTCAAAGTTGATATACCTTCTTAAGAATGTTGGATGTTAGATTTCAAAGTGGCACAAACAGTCGAGTATTTTTCCAAAGCATGCACAAGATCAGGTGATGTGAATGCACCTGCAAGCACAATATTCAGACTGTGAGCCACAATACTAAGACTTAGATGTAAAAAAATTAAGAAGTCTGTTAGATGTTAGATTCACACTATCATTTACCAAAATTGAGATAGATACCAGTAGTATCAATCTTTTATTATTATTAATCTCTATTTCCTTTAGTTGGATCCTAGTTTTTTAGGTGTGTCTATAAAAACAGTTCTCTTTAGCCAATAATAAACCTAAGTTATTATTCAAAATGTAGTGATTTTTATAGTTGCCTTTTCAAGCATGGTACATATTTTCCTATGCCTAGAATATCCTTATAAGCTATTAATTTCGAAATTTATGCAAGATGCAAACAGTTCCACCAGTAAGCATTTGATATATTGTATATTCGTATATCACAAAACAAAGTCTTAGCTTATTGCAAAGCGATGATACAAAATTAAAACATATCATAGAGAACGCACTACACATGGTATGCCGAATAGAATAACTGATGAGAGGCAAGTTCCAACTCCATTGTCCAGAATATATGGAATGTGGGATATACCAAGTAGATATTTATCTGGCTGTCCAACATTCTCTGAAGGCAGAAGTACGACTACGAAAATACATGTTAGCTCTTAACACGTAAAAGACAGAGTCGACGGGATCAATGATTTTCTAAATTGTGTCCAAACGCCATACAGAACATGTAACAAACATGTTCTGCTTGAACCCTAGACACAATTGCAATTCAGATTCACATCTTAGAACAACGATCACGATTGCAGGTCCAAGAGTAATTTACAAGGCAGTGCAAAACAGTAAAACGGGAGTGAGAGAGCAGCATTTACATTTTGATGTGCACAAAATTCAAGAAGTGAGATACCATATTCAGACTCTAAAAAATCTAGATTCAGACTGTCAGTTACCCAAATCAAGATATACACTAATAAATCAATATGTCAATCACATGAAACAACAAAGAATACTTGTATGAACACAATGCATTTTCTCGACTAAATACATGCCTACAAAGAAGATAAGTGTAGGCATCAAAATCATCCATTTCAACCTGTAACTATTCAGGATTATTGTGCAGAGGAGGTCGGGATCACGACAGAGGAGGTCAGGGTCGCCACCATCCAGCCCCAACGCGCGTGAGCACATCGAGCTAGGGGGCTCCATCCAGGAGGCGGAGAGGGCGCGATGTGGGACGGAGAGGAACCGACGGAGACACGCCGGCGATGGTCGTGACGCTGCAGCCGAAACCCTGGCCACGGCTAGGGGTCGTGGGCGAGCGCTGGACACCAGGAGCGGCAGATCCAGGAAGCCTGGAGGACCTGGGGGGCGGGGATCACAGACAAGCTCGTGAGTGTGCTGCGCGGTGGTGGACATCGCCGTAATCAGCGGGCTGTCGCTGCGCGAGGGATTTCATGAGAGAGAGACAGGTTGCGAGAGGGATGGGTGGATGGGGGGTGCGGCGGATCTGGTGGCTAGCCCGAGCTGCGAGGTGAGTGGAGGGAAGGGGACAGCCGGCGGTGAGCTGTGGCAGGAGGAAGACTGGTGGCAGGTGGTGGGTGGCGGCGATGGGTGGGAGAGGAGGGAGTCAGGAGGGGCTGCAGATGAGGGGGGGGGAGAAGGGACCGAACAAGAGGGTTTAGGGTTAGCCTTTTATACCAGGAATGGTTAGTCGGGCTTTGGCGGGCTTGGGAGGGCTTGAGCGGGCTTGCGAGGGCTGTACTGGGCTGTCCATGACAGTTTCTAAAAAGGTCATGGGAAATCCGTCATGCATTAACAAGTTTCTTGTAGTGTGGGCAACCTTTAGTACCGGTTCATGCCACGAACCGGTACTAATGAGGCCAGTGCGGCTGTGGTCAGGCTGGGGCCCCCATGAAGACCTTTAGTACCGGTTCATGGCATGAACCGGTACTGGAGTTTCTTAGTAAGCTGATTTTTAGTCCCACCTCGCTAAGAGAGAGGCAGTATGAGCGGTTTATAAGCCGTGAGTGCAGAGACAATGACGAAGAGGCGCAATGCTCACCTGCATGTTGATTAGCTTCAAGCCTTTCGGAATAGCATAGATTGCACTGAGCTATGTGCAGTGCAGTCTACACTATTCCGAAAGGCTTGAAGCAAATTAACCAGCATTGCACCTCTTTTTTATTTTTAATAACTTATTTGAACTCCGGACTTCTTGTGTTCCGTATGCAGCATTCAAAGCAACGTCATCAACTTCCAACATGTTCTGACATCATTTGTTGTTTTTAGTCATTTACCAAATTGTTTAAATAGCTAAATGACCGTGAAATTGAAAATCTCTACAAAATGAACTGTGAAAATGTTGAAATTTAGCATGGTATCATCATTTCACCCGCATAGCATGTGCGAAAGAGTAGAGAGGGTCACGGCAAAAACTGGACACACTTCGTGTACAAACTGGACAATCTCTTTCGGAGTATCAGGGTTTCGGACGAGAACTCATCTGTTACACGGGCACTTCAATGTTTTTTAAACTTATTTGAACTCCGGACTTATTTTGTGTTCAGTATGCAGCATTCAAAGCGACGTCATCAATTTCCAACATGTTCTGACATCATTTGTTTTTCCAGTCATTTACCGAATTGTTTAAAGAGCTAAATGACCGTGAAATTGAAAATCACTACAAAATGAACTGTGAAAATGTTGAAACTTGGCATGGTATCATCATTTCACCTGCATAGCATGTGCGAAAGAGTAGAGAGGGTCACGGCAAAAACTGGAGGCACTTCGTGTACAAACTTGACAATCTCTTTCGGAGTATCAGGGTTTCGGACGAGAACTCATCTGTTACATGGGCACTTCAATGTTTTTTAAACTTATTTGAACTCCAGACTTCTTTTGTGTTTAGTATGCAGCATTCAAAGCGACGTCATCAATTTACAACATGTTCTGACATCATTTGTTTTTCCAGTCATTTACCGAATTGTTTAAATAGCTAAATGACCGTGAAATTGAAAATCACTACAAAATGAACTGTGAAAATGTTGAAACTTGGCATGGTATCATCATTTCACCTGCATAGCATGTGCGAAAGAGTAGAGAGGGTCACGGCAAAAACTGGAGGCACTTCGTGTACAAACTGGACAATCTCTTTCGGAGTATCAGGGTTTCGGACGAGAACTCATCTGTTACATGGGCACTTCAATGCTTTTTAAACTTATTTGAACTCCAGACTTCTTTTGTGTTTAGTATGCAGCATTCAAAGTGACGTCATCAATTTCCAACATGTTCTGACATCATTTGTTGTTTTTTGGTCATTTACTTAATTGTTTAGAGAACTAAATGACCGTGAAATTGAAAATCACTACAAAATGAACTCTGAAAATGTTGAAACTTGGCATGGTATCATCATTTCACCCGCATAGCATGTGCGGAAGAGTAGAGAGCGTCACGGCAAAAACTGGACGCACTTCGTGTATAAACTGGACAAACTCTTTCGGAGTATCAAGGTTTCGGACGAGAACTCATCTATTACACGGGCACTTCAATGTTTTTTAAACTTATTTGAACTCCGGACTTCTTTTGTATTCAGTATGCAGCATTCAAAGCGACGTCATCAATTTCCAACATGTTCTGGTATCATTTGTTGTTTTCCAGTCATCTATCTATACCTATACTAATTAGCGACTTCCAAAAAATTACCACGTTAATTAGAATTTATGAGCCATTCATCTCTGGTGGGACCGAATTATTGCGGTCTAGATCCACTCATATAATCATAGGCTAAAAAAAATTAGCGACTTCCAAAAAATTACCACGTTAATTAGAATTTATGAGCCGTTCATCTCTGGTGGGACCGAATTATTGTGGTCTAGATCCACTCATATAATCATAGGCTAAAAATACAAGAGATGCCACGTCCCTACAGATGCCCTCAAAAAAGAAATTACCACGTTAATTAGAGTTTATGAGCCGTTCATCTCTGATGGAAAGGAATTATTACGGTCTAGATCCACTCATATAATCTTAGGCTAAAAAACAAGAGATGCCACGTCCCTACAGATGCCCTCAAAAAATAAACTGTCACGAACCAACTCTCCCCATCTCTCATGTATATCTCCAAAAAGAAAAAACAATCTCACATATATCTCCCCCAAGTCCAACTTCCTCACGATCCAAATATCTCAATCTCTCATGTCCTCAAAAAAAATTCTCAATCTCTCATGTCCTAAAAAAAACCTCCCACGATCCAACTCACCCCAGTCTCGCATGTATCTCTATCTCAGGTATATCTCCCTCAAGTCCAACTGCCTCACGATCCAAATATCTCAATCTCTCATGTCCTAAAAAAAACTCCCATGATTAAAAGTCAGTTTTCAAGGATCCACGTTAATCCTAGGTCTGAGTTTGTTTTCTTGGAAAAAAGGGAAGCCCACGTCGATCCCCTCCATGCCACCTCCGATCTCCTCTTTCTAGCTGCCGCCTCTCAACTCCTTTCTGCCTCCCCAACCCCCTGATCTACTTCATGTTGCCATCTCCATGTCCACGCGCTGCCAGCACAAGTTTAGCTTATCATTGCTAAGCCCACGCTTCCTCGATCTAGCCTGGCACCCATCCACCCTCTTCTCCAAGAGTAATAAGGATTCATGCAAATTTGATGTGTCTTTTGCTAGACTTCAAGGTCTATACAATTTACTTGAGTGTATCTCCGTTCTCAATCTTATGTGTCCTCTACAAATTGAATCGTCCATCACTGCAGTATACAGGTAATCAGGTAATACCAATTCTAGCCACAAGCTCCAACCCCAGCTCAAGTTTGTTGATTGCGGCCGAGCACTATCAGATCAACCGATAAAACAGGTTCAACTTCTCGAGAACCATCAGCTTTCTGCTCACTTCCCAGCTACTTTGCATCCTCCAGACATGCAATTTCATATGATGTGTGCAGAACACATCTTGGCGTGAGGTGCTTGCATTTCTTTCTTTTTGTTTTGATTCCTTTCTATGATACAATTGATGGTTGCTTTTCCTACATATATATTAGTATATACATGTTCCATTGGTTGATGCATTTATGTGATATGCCGATCCTAATAAGCAGTCCCGATCACATACGTGTTTAGCCTAAGATGAGTGCCAGCTAGCTCGAGGAGCTCCTGCTCTACACGTCGAGCACCGGCTCCGTCCCCCATACGTGAAGCAATGGCGCTATGCAGGTTTGATCTATATACAACTTTATAAACGTGGAAAGCAATATAAGATGTCCTTACGATAATTTGATCTTTTTCACAGGCTGATTGAGACCACAAGAAGAGACAACAGTTTGTCGGCAGCAAAAGTATGGAAGGAAATTTTACATGTGTGCCCATCTTTGTTCTTCACCCTCCTCTACCAGCCATTGATCATATTCGAAGTGAAAAACCATGTCTATATACAACATGGACTTGCTACACTTGATTGCGGCCGAGAGCTATCAGATCAACCGATAAAACAGGTTCAACTTCTCGAGATCCATCAGCTTTCTGCTCACTTCCCAGCTACTTTGCATCCTCCAGATATGCAATTTCATATGATGTGTGCAGAACACATCTTGGCGTGAGGTGCTTGCATTTTTTTTCTTTTTGCTTTGATTCCTTTCTATGATACAATCGATGGTTGCTTTTCCTACAGATATATTAGTATATACATGTTCCATTGGTTGATGCATTTATGTGATATGCCGATCCTAATAAGCAGTCCCGATCACATACGTGGGTAGCCTAAGATGAGTGCCAGCTAGCTCGAGGAGCTCCTGCTATACGCGTCGAGCACCGGCTCCGTCCCCCATATGTGAAGTAATGGCGCTATGCAGGTTTGATCTATATACAACTTTATAAACGTGGAAAGCAATACAAGATGTCCTTACAATAATTTGATCTTTTTCACAGGCTGATTGGGACCACAAGAAGAGACAACAGTTTGTCGACAGCAAAAGTATGGAAGGAAATTTTACATGTGTGCCCATCTTTGTTCTTCACCCTCCTCTACCAGCCATTGATCATATTCAAAGTGAAAAAACCATGTCTATATACAACATGGACCTGCTACACTAAATAGTAAATACAGATCGACATTGGGTCATCAACATTGGAGACTTTCATCCTGTTGTGTTGTGGTGTCAGGGAGACGTTCAAAGGTGTCAAATGCAAGAAGGCCAAGAGTGTAGGCATGTGATACTACTCTAATTTATCCTCTTTACAACCTATATATGTTCATCTAATACCTGTTTTTTCTTAATAAAAGGATGGATCATGCAGATTGATATTGTATATCATTGCGAGACATAATAGATAGAAATTTGCAATGGACCACTTCCACAAAACTCCCTTGCAGAGGTGCGATCAAGGTCTTCAAAATTTCTCCTCAGTCGATCTATCTAATGTGGTTGCAGATCTTGCAGCCAAATGGTGAAAAGGAGAATAATCCAGTGCCAAAGGCTACAGCTACTGGAGAAACCGCGACATCGGGATCATGAATGTTGAGGCTCCCGCAGTCCAGTGTAGTACTAGGTAAAGTAATTTGTGGCAGTTGCCCCAAGCAATGATATAGATAGCAGTTTATCAGCCAATGATTAATTCTTCCTTTTGTTCATTGTTGTGCTTAATCATTACCTTTACAGGAAATTCTGAATCCAGTGTGATCCATGGTCAAGTTTATATAATGCATAAATAAAGCCCCTACTCTAGATCTTTTTTTCTGTACGCTTGTAGATGTACCAGAGTGTTGATTTTAATTATGTTACCTATCCATGAATGCTACGTGTGGTGCACTGCTACTTTTGTAGATCATTCATGGTATATTTTGCACAGGACATTTCGAACCTATTTGAAGGCATATATGTTAACCTTCTAATCCATATACCCTCGCAAAAAAAACATATTAATCAATATGGTTTCTATCCTTACTATGTTAATTTATTATCTAGGAATGATTGGGTATATATATGAGTGTATCAAGTCTGTCTGATAGGCGTAATTTCTGAAACAAAATTAGTTGCAAAGCCAGACCTGATTTCGAAAAGACTTCTGACCCTTCTATAGACTATGGCGCTTTTTTCCCTCTACTAAAGATTTAGAAGTATCTACACATGCCGCAGACACAAGATACAATGCCCAGGGTTATATGTGAAATTTAGTTAGCCTATTTGTTTGTAAATCATCAAGAATTAACCTATGTTGTATTCTGAAATGATCATGGTGCTATTTATTGTGAGCTGATTAGTTGTAGGGCTATTCAACATATTTACTGCACTTTGGGCGCAAAATCCTTCAGCTTAACCATTCCTACAGTACATTATCCT
Organism: Triticum urartu; assembly: GCF_003073215.2. Classification (NCBI taxonomy): domain Eukaryota; kingdom Viridiplantae; phylum Streptophyta; class Magnoliopsida; order Poales; family Poaceae; genus Triticum; species Triticum urartu. The sequence goes on from NC_053024.1 coordinate 744,462,568, forward strand.
GCATATATAGTTCATTGAAGGTTGTACTATTCATACTGTACACAAGCACTATCTATGACATGTGTGTGTGTGTGTGTGTGTGTGTGTGTGTGTTAGATTTCATTAGGTTCGAAGGAAGTTTACAGGTATGATTGTATTCTTTTCCAGATTACTACTACACACAGATTCATTCCCTTTCCTTTTTTTGACAAAACACAGCATCACTGCATTTTCATTCAGAATAGGAAGTAAAGTTCAGAGAAACATCTACCGAGCTAGCTAGACATGAGAGAAATAAAACAACAAGATTAAATCATCTAGACATCCTTCAGATGAACTAGGCGCACGGTTAAATATTTATATGCACATAATGTTCTTTCTCGATAATAGAAGACAACTTTAGTTTCATAGGCAAAAGCAATGAAAGAAGTAGCGCCCTATAACAAAGTAGCACGGGTCTTAAAGTATGCTATTAGAGTGCTATATCGCACTATAGGATGCTATTAGTGAGACATTGAATACATTGATTTATTTAGCGAGACTATAACGCGCTATTTTTTCAGTGGGCAACAATATGCAAATTGCCGACGATTGATTTGATAGATTATTTATGCATCTAATCACAATGTTTCACTATTAGTTTTTTTGAAGATACCAAGAAAGGTTGATTTTTAATAACTCGATTCACACTACCCTTTTTCTGTTAGAGCTATTGCCACATGTCAACAAGATCGTATGTAAGAAGAAATTCCGGTTTTTTTGCAGAAGTTCCTCTTAGAGTAATCCTTCGAGATAACAAAGAATTATTTCTAAGTAGTTATCTTTCATATTCAACTTATAACAGCTACTACAAATATTATTTTATTGAAAAACAATTCCTCAAGACATTTCATGGAAGCATACATGTTATGCTGATAGATCAGGAAAAGCCAATTGTGTCATTGTAAACTTAAGATTTTGCCCTTACCTTAAATTATCAAAATTAGTTTCTGATTTAACTAATGATCTGTTGATGGGTACTACATGTACTATATATACAATACATGTCAAGCATCAGAGTATATCTAGATCCAGTATGTTTTATAGAGATGAATAAATGCTTGCATACATATTTAATTTACATAAATGTGCGTATATCTAATTAAGCAAAGAGTACTGAAATATAGGCGTACCAGTTAGTGAGACATACATACGAATTTACATTTTTAGTGTTCATTTTATGTTCCTTAATTGCTAGCCCGTGTAGGTGCACGGGTTGACGACTAGTTTACCTAATTGTTAGAGAGCTAAATGACCGTGAAATTGAAAATCACTACAAAATGAACTCTGAAAATGTTGAAACTTGGCATGGTATCATCATTTCACCTGCATAGCATGTGCGAAAGAGTAGAGAGGGTCACGGCAAAAACTGGACGCACTTTGTGTACAAAGTGGACAAACTCTTTCAGAGTATCAGGGTTTCGGACGAGAACTCATCTATAGTCAAATGTCACCAACTTTCAACCTTTTCAGAGTTCATTTATAGTTTTTTCATTTTCAGGGTCATATAGCTCAAGAAAATCAGTAAATGCATGAAAAATAACAAATGAAGTCAGAAAGGGTTAAAAATTGATGATGTGGCTTTGAATGGTGTATTTTGAACACCAACAAAGTCTGGAGTTCAAATAAGTTCAAAAAAAGAAATCACTTTGTAATAGATGAGCTTTCGTCCGAAACCCTGATACTTCGGAAGAGATTGTCCGTTTTACATGAAGTCCATCCAGTTTTTGACGTAACCCTCTCAACTTTTTAGCACATGCTATTTGGGTGAAATGATGGTACCAAGACAACTTTCAACTTTTTCAGGGTTCATTTGTAGTGCTTTTCATTTTCAGGGTCATATAGCTTAAAAATCAGTAAATGCTTGAAAAATAACAAATGATGTCAGAAAAGGTTGAAAATTGATGATGTGGCTTTGAATGGTGCATTTTGAACACACAAAAAGTCTGGACTCCAAATAAGTTCAAAAAAATTAAATCCCTTTGTAACAGATGAGCACTACAGTAAAAAGTCTGAAGTTCAAATAAGTTTAAAAAAAATAAATCCCTTTGTAACCAATATTGGTCTCATGGGATAGCAACTAGCAAGTGGAGTAAGCCAAGAGAGCCTGGGTTAAGATGAGTAAAGTTCCAAATCATTCGGCTGCATGCATCCACCGTACCCAATCACCTAGTCTTTACCTAATAATAAAGGGCGGAGTCTTTCATAGTTCTCCATATTCTTATTCTATTTACACAAAAGAATCTATCAAGAAAAATAGCAAGCGCTGGCGGTCGAACTCATAACTCTTGGTAGGTCTCCACAGGTCTGGTTTGCCTTCTATTACGTAGTGGCGACTCGCGAACACAAGTCGTATTGTATTACTAAACTTATCCCAACAAGTCGTATTGTATTACAAAACTAATCCCGTGTTGTAAGGGGGACAAGACCCTATATAGGTAAGTTATAATCTAATCGATTTCCTACCCACATCACAACGAAAGAACAGGAGAAAATAGTGCCGCCGAATCGAACAGGAGAAAATACCTTCGCTAAATCGACTGCAAAGAATCCATGGCCAAGGCAGGTGGGACAGAGTCATCCATGACGTGCCGCCGGGGAGCTTTGCGATGTTGGCCAAGGCTAGACGGCGACGAGGCCGAGCGCTGATACGTCTCCAACGTATCTATAATTTTTGATTGCTCCATGCTATATTATCTACTGTTTTGGACATTATTGGGCTTTATTATCCACTTTTATATTATTTTTGGGACTAACCTATTAACCGGAGGCCCAGCCCAGAATTGCTGTTTTTTTGCCTATTTTAGAGTATCGCAGAAAAGGAAAATCAAACGGAGTCCAATTGACCTGAAACTTCACGGAACTTATTTTTGGAACGGAAGTAATCCAGAAGACTTGGAGTGTACGTAAGGGAATCAACGAGGAAGGCACGAGGCAGGGGCGCGACCACCCCCTGGGCATGCCCTCCACCCTCGTGGGCCCCTCGTGGCTCCCCTGATGTATTTCTTCCGCCTATATATATCCATATACCCTAAAACTATCGGAGAGCACAATAGATCGGGAGTTCCGCCGCCAGAAGCCTCCGTAGCCACCGAAAACCAATCTAGACCCGTTCCGGCACCCTGCTGGAGGGGGAATCCCTCTTTGGTGGCTATCTTCATCATCCCGGTGCTCTCCATGACGAGGAGGGAGTAGTTCTCCCTCAGAGCTGAGGGTATGTACCAGTAGCTATGTGTTTGATCTCTCTCTCTCTCGTGTTCTTGAGGTGGCATGATCTTGATGTATCGTGAGCTTTGCTATTATAGTTGGATCCAATGATGTTTTCCCCCTCTACTCTCTTGTAATGAATTGAGTTTTCCCTTTGAAGTTATCTTATCGAATTGAGTCTTTAAGGATTTGAGAACACATGATGTATGTCTTGCGTGGGATACCTGTGGTGACAATGGGGTATTCTATGATCCACTTGATGTATGTTTTGGTGATCAACTTGCGGGTTCTGTGACCTTGGGAATCTATGCATAGGGGTTGGCAGATGTTTTCGTCGTGATTCTCCGGTAGAAACTTTGGGGCACTCTTTGAGGTTCTATGTGTTGGTTGAATAGATGAATCTGAGATTGTGTGATGCATATCGTATAATCATACCCACGGATACTTGAGGTGACATTGGAGTATCTAGGTGACATTAGGGTTTTGGTTGATTTGTGTCTTAAGGTGTTATTCTACTACGAACTCTAGGGCTGTTTGTGACACTTATAGAAATGGCCCAACGGATTGATTGGAAAGAATAACTTTGAGGTGGTTTCGTACCCTACCATAATCTCTTCGTTTGTTCTCCGCTATTAGTGAATTTGGAGTGACTCTTTGTTGCATGTTGAGGGATAGTTATGTGATCGAATTATGTTACTATTGTTGAGAGAACTTGCACTAGTGAAAGTATGAACCCTAGGCCTTGTTTCCTAGCATTGCAATACCATTTGTGCTCACTTTCATAATTAGTTACCTTGCTGTTTTTGTATTTTCAGATTACAAAAACCGTTATCTACCATCCATATACCACTTGTATCACCATCTCTTCGCCGAACTAGTGCACCTATACAATTTACCATTGTATTGGGTGTGCTGGGGACACAAGAGACTCTTTGTTATTTGGTTGCATGGTTGCTTGAGAGAGACCATCTTCATCCTACGCCTCCTACGGATTGATAAACCTTAGGTCATCCACTTGAGGGAAATTTGCTATTGTCCTACAAACCTCTGCACTTGGAGGCCCAACAACGTCTACAAGAAGGTTGCCAGGGAGGTTAGCGCTTGAAGGTGTATCTTTAGATCTTGCAATCGAATCTTTTTGTTTCTTGTTTTAGCACTAGTTTAGTTTATAAAAGAAAACTACAAAAAATATGGAACTGAGTTTGCCTCATACGCTTCATCTTTTTAATATCTTTCGTGAGTATGATGGAAAGGAAAATTGTGCCAAAGTGTTAGAAGAAGAATGCATTAAAATGTTTGGCACTAAATATTTGAATGATGAGCATGATTGCAATGTTGTTAGTATAAACTCTTTAAATATCTATGGTACTAATGATGATTGCACTAGTCATGATGAAAATGTCTCCTATAAACATGTCAATTTTTGTGGAGTGCATTGGGTTTGTAAGTACACACCAAATAGGGAAGATAGATATTGCAAAAGGCATAAGTAATTAGAAACTAAATTGTTGAAAGAAAGGCTAGATGATTGTGCTGAAAATTTAAATTTTCTTGGCCGTACTTGTGGACTTTGCAATGAACAGGGTCATTTAGCTATCCAATGCAAATTGTTTCATGATCTAATGGTGTCCAAAAATTGTGATGACTAGATTTCCCTTGCACATTATAATGAACTCAGTTTGCTTATGGGTTACAAAGAAATGAAACATATAACTAAGCATCTTCCAGAATTTGCCCGTTATAAACTTCTTGGTTTTGATCTAGAGGAAATTCATGTGTATTGTGCGGTGAATTGCATTGAAAATCTTTATATTGCCAATTACATAAAGAAAAGAAAGAAAATAGAAGATGAAGAGAATACTAAGGAAAGGGAAGAGACTTCCCAATACCCTCCTATTATTTCTTATGATGAATCAGGTAACGAGGAGGAGCCTCCTATTCAACCAATCTCATTAATAAGGAGCTCCAAAAAGAGGATTGAACCCACACATGATGTGGTGAAGAAGAAGAAAAGAAAAAGGAAGAGAGGTAAAAAGATATCGCCCCCAAATAATGCTGCTCATATTACTATTGTGCCTCATGAAAATGTAATTGTGGAGGATAATGATACTTCTTATGATCTTGAAAATCTTTTTGGCACTTGCTTGGAAGAATATGATAATTTCTATACTGTTGGTGCTATCCATACTATTAATGATGAGAGTGATTATGCTTATGATATGAAAAGGCACAAGCTTGGGGTTGCTACAATGTTTTTCCCAAGCTTGGGGATGCTACGTTTAATGAAGATGATATTTTTAGTCTCCCAAGTTTTGATATGCAAATTTATAAAGATGATAGCATGCCTCCTACTTATGATGATTATTGTGATGATACTTATGCTATAAAAAGTAGTGATTATATTTATAAAACTTGTCATTATTATGGTTACCCCTTTTCTAAACATTACTCTTTTAATGTGGAAACAATTTATATTATTCGAGTTTCTTATGATACTCCCACTATTCCGAATGAGAACAATTTTCCTTATTGGAGAGTAATAAACTTTCTATGCTTGTAGATCATGAAAAGAATGCTTCAGGTGCTGGTTATATTGTTGAATTCATTCATGATGCTACTGAAAATTATTATGAGGGAGGAATATATGCTTGTAGGAATTGCAATAATATCAAATTTCCTCTCTATGTGCTTAAAGTTTTGAAGTTATGCTTGTTTTACCTTCCTATGGAAGTTGATTCTTGTTCCCACAAGTTGTTTGATCACAAAATCTCTATGCATAGGAAGTGGGTTAGACTTAAATGTGCTAGTCATATTCTTCATGATGCTCTCTTTATGTTTCAATTCTTATCTTTTACGTGAGCATCATTGAAATTATCATGCCTAGCTAGGGGTGTTAAACGATAGCGCTTGGTGGGAGGCAACCCAACCCTATGCTTGTTCTTTACTTTTTGCTCCTGTTTAGTAATAAATAATTCATCTAGCCTCTGTTTAGATGTGGTTTTATGTTTTAATTTGTGTTTGTGCCAAGTAGAACCTTTGGGAAGACTTGGGTGAAATCTTTGCGATCATGCTGTAAAAAACAGAAACTTTATCCCTCACGAGATTTGCTGCCATTTTTTATTGGAGAGTGCTATTTAGTTAATTCTTTTTGCATATGATTAATAGATAAATTACTCAGTTCCACCAGTTTATTTGAGAATTTTATGAGTTCCAGAAGTATACGTTTGATCCATATTACTACAGACTGTTCTGTTTTTGACAGATTATGTTTTCTATGTGTTGTTTGCTTATTTTGATGAATCTATGAGTAGTATCGGAGGGTATGACCCATAGATAAGTTGGAATACAATATATATTACACCAATATGAACTTAGAATGAGTTCACAACAGTACCTAAGTGGTGATTTATTTTCTTATACTAACGGAGCTTATGATTTTTCTGTTAAGTTTTGTGTTGTGAAGTTTTCAAGTTTTGGGTAAAGATTCGATGGATTATGGAATAAGGAGTGGCAAGAGCCTAAGCTTGGGGATGCCCAAGGCACACCAAGGAAATATTCAAGGACAAACAAGATCCTAAACTTGGGGATGCCCCGGAAGGCATCCCCTCTCTCGTCTTCGTTCATCGCTAACTTTACTTGGAGCTATATTTTTATTCACCACATGATATGTGTTTTGCTTGGAGCGTCATTTTATTTTATTTAGTTTTTCTTGCTGTTTGAATAAAATACCTAGATATGAAATTATTAAATGTTAGAGAGTCTTCATACAGTTGCATAATCATTCGACTACTCATTGATCTTCACTTATATCTTTCGAAGTAGTTTGTCATTTGCTCTAGTGCTTCACTTATATCTTTTTTAGAGCACGGTGGTGGTTTTATTTTGTAGAAATAGATGAACTCTCATGCTTCACTTATATTATTTTGAGAGTCTTTAGAATAGCATGGTAATTTTCTTTGGTTATGAAATTAGTCCTAATATGATGGGCATCCAAGAGGGGTATAATAAGAACTTTCATATAAGGTGCATTGAATACTATGAGAAGTTTGATACTTGATGATTGTTTTGAGATATGAAGATGGTGATATTAGAGTCATGCTAGTTGAGTAGTTGTTAATTTGAGAGATACTTGTCTTAAAGTTTGTGATTCTCGTAGCATGCACGTATGGTGAACCGTTATGTGATGAAGTCAGAGCATGATTTATTTATTGATTGTCTTCCTTATGGGTGGCGGTCGGGGACGAGCGATGGTCTTTTTCTACCAATCTATCACCCTAGGAGCATGCGCGAAGTACTTTGTTTTGATAACTAATAGATTTTTGCAATAAGTATGTGAGTTCTTTATGACTAATGTTGAGTCCATGGATTATACGCACTCTCACCCTTCCACCATTGCTAGCCTCTCTAGTACCGCGCAACTTTCGCCGGTACCATAAACCCACCATATATCTTCCTCAAAACAGCCACCATACCTACCTATCATGGCATTTCCATAGCCATTCCGAGATATATTGCCATGCAACTCACCACCGTTCCATTTATTATGACACGCTCCATCATTGTCATATTGCTTTGCATGATCATGTAGTTGACATCGTATTTGTGGCAAAGCCACCGTCCATAATTCTTTCATACATGTCACTCATGAGTCATTGCACATCCCGGTACACCGTCGGCGGCATTCATATAGAGTCATATGTTGTTCTAAGTATAGAGTTGTAATTCTTGAGTTGTAAGTAAATAAAAGTGTGATGATCATCATTATTAGAGCATTGACCCAGTGAGGAAAGGATGATGGAGACTATGATTCCCCCACAAGTCGGGATGAGACTCCGGACTAAAAAAAAGAGGCCATAAAAAAGAGAAAAGGCGCAAATAAAAAAAAGTGGCCATAAAAAAAGAGAAAAGGCTCAAATAGAAAAATAAAAAAATGAGAGAAAAAGAGAGAAGGGGCAATGCTACTATCCTTTTACCACACTTGTGCTTCAAAGTAGCACCATGATCTTCATGATAGATAGTCTCCTATGTTGTCACTTTCATATACTAGTGGGAATTTTACATTATAGAACTTGGCTTGTATATTCCAATGATGGGCCTCCTCAAGTGCCCTAGGTCTTCGTGAGCAAGCAAGTTGGATGCACACCCACTAGTTTCTTTTGTTGAGCTTTCATACACTTATAGCTCTAGTGCATCCGTTGCGTGGCAATCCCTACTCACGCACATTGATATCTATCGATGGGCATCTCCATAGGCCGTTGATACGCCTAGTTGATGTGAGTCTATTTTCTCCCTTTTTGTCTTCTCCACAACCACCATTCTATTTCACATATAGTGCTATATCCATGGCTCACGCTCATGTATTGCGTGAAGATTAAAAAAGTTTGAGAATGTCAAAAGTATGAAACAATTGCTTGGCTTGTCATCGGGGTTGTGCATGATTTAAATATTTTGTGTGGTGAAGAGAGAGCATAGCCAGACTATATGATTTTGTAGGGATAACTTTCTTTTGCCATATTATTTTGAGAAGATATGATTGCTTTGTTAGTATGCTTGAAGTATTATTATTTTTATGTCAATATTAAACTTTCATCTTGAATCTTTCGGATCTGAATATTCATACCACAATTAAGAAGAATTACATTAAAATTATGCCAAGTAGAACTCCGCATCAAAAATTCTGTTTTTATCATTTACCTACTCGAGGACGAGCAGGAATTAAGCTTGGGGATGCTTGATACGTCTCCAACGTATCTATAATTTTTGATTGCTCGATGCTATATTATCTACTATTTTGGACATTATTGGGCTTTATTATCCACTTTTATATTATTTTTGGGACTAACCTATTAACCGGAGGCCCAGCCCAGAATTGCTGTTTTTTTGCCTATTTTAGAGTATCGCAGAAAAGGAAAATCAAACGGAGTCCAATTGACCTGAAACTTCACGTAACTTATTTTTGGAACGGAAGCAATCCAGAAGACTTGGAGGCCCAGCCCAGAACTGAAACTTCACCCCCCTGGGCACGCCCTCCAGCCTCGTGGGGCCCTCGTGGCTCCCCTGATGTATTTCTTCCGCCTATATATATACATATACCCTAAAACTATCGGAGAGTACAATAGATCGGGAGTTCCGCCGCCAGAAGCCTCCGTAGCCACCGAAAACCAATCTAGACCCGTTCCGGCACCCTGCTGGAGGGGGAATCCCTCTTTGGTGGCTATCTTCATCATCCCGGTGCTCTCCATGACGAGGAGGGAGTAGTTCTCCCTCGGGGCTGAGGGTATGTACCAGTAGCTATGTGTTTGATCTCTCTCTCTCTTTCTCTCTCTCTCTTTCTCTCTCTCTCTCGTGTTCTTGAGGTGGCACGATCTTGATGTATCGCGAGCTTTGCTATTATAGTTGGATCCTATGATGTTTTCCCCCTCTACTCTCTTGTAATGAATTGAGTTTTCCCTTTAAAGTTATCTTATCGGATTGAGTCTTTAAGGATTTGAGAACACTTGATGTATGTCTTGTGCGGGATACCTGTGGTGACAATGGGGGATTCTATGATCCACTTGATGTATGTTTTGGTGATCAACTTGCGGGTTCCGTGACCTTGGGAATCTATGCATAGGGGTTGGCACACGTTTTCGTCGTGATTCTCCGGTAAAAACTTTGGGGCACTCTTTGAGGTTCTATGTGTTGGTTGAATAGATGAATCTGAGATTGTGTGATACATATCGTATAGTCATACCCACGGATACTTGAGGTGACATTGAAGTATCTAGGTGACATTAGGGTTTTGGTTGATTTGTGTCTTAAGGTGTTATTCTAGTACGAACTCTAGGGCTGTTTGTGACACTTATAGGAATAGCCCAACGGATTGATTGGAAAGAATAACTTTGAGGTGGTTTCGTACCCTACCATAATTTCTTCGTTTGTTCTCCGCTATTAGTGACTTTGGAGTGACTCTTTGTTGCATGTTGATGGATAGTTATGTGATCCAATTATGTTACTAGTGTTGAGAGAAATTGCACTAGTGAAAGTATCAACCCTAGGCCTTGTTTCCTAGCATTGCAATACCGTTTGTGCTCACTTTCATCATTATGTACCTTGCTGTTTTTATATTTTCAGATTACAAAAACCTTTATCTATCATCCATATACCACTTGTATCACCATCTCTTCGCCGAAGTAGTGCACCTATACAATTTACCATTGTATTGGGTGTGTTGGGGACACAAGAGACTCTTTGTTATTTGGTTGCAAGGTTGCTTGAAAGAGACCATCTTCATCCTACGCCTCCTACGGATTAATAAACCTTAGGTAGAAACCTCTGCACTTGGAGGCCCAAAAACGTCTACAAAAAGAAGATTGTGTAGTAGACATCAAGCGCTGAGTATAGGAAGAGATGATCCTCGGTCGGAAGTCGGAACATGGCATGTAAGCGTCATCCGTTAGAGGAAACCAGCGATGTTGGGCTCGACAGAGATTGGGGTGAGAAAGAGAGGCTCCAGCAACATCGAGGGCTTGCAATGGTGGCCATGCGCCAGATGCTGGGTGGTCGATACGTTGACGAGTTTGGCTTTCTTCAAGTGCATCCCTTTTCAGTGTTCTCTAGGTCTCACGGCTCGAGGAGATAATGGAGAAGGACCAACACCAATGTTTCTTTCAGCTGTTTCAATTGCAAGAACAACACATCCATGTCAATTTGATTTTACTTGCTGATTCCCGCTGTGCCAATATATTATTTGAGCATCCAAGTTTTGCAGAAAATAAATGCGAAGAGGACAGTGAAGATGGGGCTCCACAACAGTGGCTGGCCTTTTGGCATCATGCGGCGCTGACGGCAAGCGTACAATATTTTCATCTAGCATCTGAAGTCTGAACATTAGTACGTATTTTCATCTGTGACGACTGAATCTCTCACTAACAAAGGAGCTAGGTGATTGATATTCTCCAAACAAGTGCACATATATTAATTTAAGATCCTTGTGCCATGATCATCATCTCTCTTACTTACATTTACACTCTGGTACATGAAGAGGTAGACGGCCTATAGCTTTTGACTATTTCAGGCACATTAAGAAAATGAGTAATTAATGCCTAATTTGCCTCCATACACAGCTATGTATATTTTGGTACCACATATTTACTGGATATGGAAAACACGGTGTGCAACGCTAGCTCAAGACAAGACACATCATTCTTCGGTCTAGCTCATCATGTGTACATCAATGCAGTTTGCTAAGACAAAAAATATTTTGTTGCCTCGCCTTAGGAAATCAAGTCATGATGAGAACATCATGTTTTTAGTTTTTGAAATGGCTTTTTAAAACCAATATTTCAAAATTGTGCCCAGGCACATCTGCACCTGGTAAACATAGCAGTAAAATTCAAAAAAGTCTGATACTTTTTTGCATGCAAGATGCTTGAGTGCGCCAGCTGCGTTCAAAAATTCGTGGGTAAATGACATCCATGGAGCTCACGCCAAAAATATAAATTCAACTATGAACAACGCATATTTTCATAGTTCCTCATGGGACCAAAATTTGTCTTTTTGATCAGCTTGCACGAGCTCCTTGAATGTCCAAACTTCACTGAAGTTGGCATGGATATCACACTGTTCACACCGAGAGCATCTAGACGTAGGTGCAGAATAGCCACACTCTTTTAGAAGTCCCTTATCTCATCATGACATATGTTGAGACATAGTTTATGAAATGACATTTTAAAAGTCATGATCTCATCATGGCATATGTTACATGCTCTTTTTATCTCTACCACGTCTGCATAATCTAATTATTTTTATCTCTACGCACGGGCATATTTGCTAGTACGTATCAACTATGGATCCGTCATCGGTGTTCCTCTACAAAGAGCACTACAGTAAACTACTTAGGGCAGAACACTGTATATCAGGCATAGTAGACGCATGAAACTGTAACTGTTCATGAACGAACGTTGCTGCGGATCGATTAGTTCCAGGCTACCAGCAGCATCATGCATCATGCATCACGCTGGTCGAGGAAAATCGCACGTTAACTCCGGTGGTTGTACAGGACCAACAAGTGTCCCATCAGATGCGTGTTAGCATCACTAGCAGTAGTATTAATTCAACTACCAGCAACGCCATTTCATCCGCCCGATCGCTCCTCATATACGACACGACGTCGACACAGGTCGCTGGAGTGTCATGCCTCAAGTTCAGACCTTTGCTTTCTCACCCTCTTGCTCCAGAGGTAAGCATTCCGGTGAACATTAGTAGTAGAATTTCTCAGATAGTTCGTGTGAATGCCTATAAATCAGCCCCTCCCCACCCAGAATCCCAGTATCCCACCACATCAATCAATAAGCCTCCAAGACCAAAAGTCCCCTGCATCTCCCGAGCGTCAGAGTTGAGCCAGAGTTTGCTTGGGGAGATTAAACTTATTCCATCACGATGGCCTCGCAGGTGATCGAGGTGAACAGGGAGGGAGCGGAGGTGTACCACGGCGCGGCGTTGTGCGCCGAGAAGGCGGTGGAGCTGCTGGCCGAGACCAACATGCCGCTGGGCCTGCTGCCCCTGGCGGACATCGAGGAGGTCGGCTACAACCGCACCACGGGCTTCGTGTGGCTGCGCCAGAAGAAGGCGCTCACGCACACCTTCAAGCAGATCGGGAGGCTGGTCTCGTATGCCACCGAGGTGACGGCTTTAGTTGAAGACCGCAAGATGAAGCGCATCACGGGGGTTAAGAGCAAGGAGCTCCTCATCTGGGTCACCGTCTGCGACATGTACATCGACAAGAACGACCACTCAAAGATCACATTCAAGACGCCCACCGGACTGGGAAGGACCTTCCCCGTCACCGCCTACGGAAAGGACGACGACAACAAGAACGACGTGGCCAAATAAGTGACCACCGCCGGCATAAAGAGTATATCTTTTTGCGGGCATACAGAGTTTAACACTACGATGAATACTACATGTACTTATTTTCTATATATATGAACTTTTTTAATAAAGTGAGATTACGAAGTTGTAATACTCTACTTCGGTATTTTGCCGGATTTTAAATCGCCGCCGATCAGAAATGGCCGCTCGCTTTGCATGGCTCCTTAAATCACACGAAGTCGAGTTACTCATATCTAAGGCCAAGTCCAACGCGTCCATCCAATTGGACACTAATTTGGTCTGTTGTTTGTCCGTTTGGGACGGCTGGAGACGTGCCGTTGGGCTGCATCTTCCCAAATCTAGCCAGTGTACCCAACTGGCCAACCCATTTGGTCCGCGTGGCCAGTAGACGGCCAAATTTACATAATTTTTTAGACTTCCATACATATAAATCCAATTAAAAAGAGAACATTGAAGATAGTTAAACAAAATAAATCACATAGCTTACAACCAAATAATAAATAGTAGTTTACAACCAAATAAAAATCTCACAGCTTACAAATAGATAAATTTTAATTGTTACAAGTACATTGATAGAAAAAGAGCTGGTATATCTATTGGTTGACAAGATGACTCCATATATGCTCAACCAAATAATTTTGAAGTTGAAAGTGAGTTGCTTAATCACGCATTTCAGTATGAAATTGGGTGAACTTTGCAAATGTTAATGGGCATGCTCAACTCAACATTAAAATCAAACTCTTGATCGAATATGTGGTCATCACGCTCATCCTCTGCAATTATTGAAAAGAGAGGTAACATGTACTTTGGTAGCAAGACAAGAAGCGCTAGTAACAAAGGTGCAACAAGGTGGTCCAATCTTTTTTGTAATAAACGACAAGCCGGAAAGATCTATGATAATAAGCAAAGTGTTGTCGAGGACGCATGGGAATTACCGTCTAGTCATTTTTCATGATGTTTAGTAGATTTGCGTTCTCTACATTGATTATTTGATTTGTTGGTGGACCAGTGCTTTTACTTGAACAAGCATCCCACCTATGATTATCCTCTCTCGCAAGCATTCGTAACTACGAAAGAAGAATAAAGATAAATCTAACCGTAGTATGAAACATATGGATCCAAATCAACCCCTTACGAATAACGCATGAACTAGGGTTTAAGCTTTTTTCACTAGCAATTCATCATCTACTTATTACTCGACAAAGCCTTCTCTTAGGCCCAAGTATGATGAAGTGTCTTGTATTCAACGTTTACATGACACCAATAAATAAAGCAACAACATAAATATCATCAAAATATTGAACGAATACCAATTTCACATGATTATTTATAACAAGACTTCTCTCATGTCCTTGAGAAGAAAAGCAACTATTCACAAATCATATTCACGTTTGGCATCAGATTGGTATTGAGTATCATGAAGGACCTGAACACAATAATTTTCCACCAAGTAAACCAACTATCATGAACTACAAGATGTAATCAACACTACTAGCAACCCACATGTATCAATATGAGGTTTTGAGAACAATATTGAATACAAGAGATGAACTAGGGTTTGAGATGAGATAGATGATGGTGAAGATGTTGATGAAGATTGGTACTGCCATGATGGGAGGATCGTTCATTATGTCGATGGCTTTGATTTCCCCTCCCGGAGGGAAGTTTTTCCGGTGGAATCGCTCCACGAAAGAGCAAAAGTGCTCCTGTACAGGTTCCGCCTTGACACGGCGGCGCTTCGTGTCGAAAGTCTTCTTCTTTTTTTCAGGGAAAATGGCCTCATATAGCAGAAGATGGGCACCGGAGGCCTGCCAAGGGGGTCACAAGGTCATGGAGCATGCCAATGGGGCAGGGCGCGCGCCCTCAGCTTGTCGCTCCCTGGTGCCCCCCCCCCCCCCCCCAGGTATTTTTTCTGCCAATATTTTTTATACATTCCAAAACAATTCTTCTTAAATTTCAAGTCGTTTGGAGTTGTGTAGAATAGCTATTTCTGTCGTTGCCTTTTTTAGTCCAGCAGCCTGCAATCTCCCTCTTCATGTGAAACTTGGAAAAAAAAGAGAAAAAAGGCGTAAGAATACTATCATAAAGTGAAATAATGATCCAAAACATAATAATAACAGTAGAAAAACATCATGCAAAACGGACGTACCATGCCACCACCAACTTCACAACCAACTCATTTTCAAAATAGCACCTTCGAGGTTCCCGTCTCCCCCACCTTCACATTTGGCCCGCGAATCAAACTTCCCGTTTATCTAGGCAATTGATTGTGTCATCCTGATCCACCACTCCTGCCATGACACGATTGCTTCTTATTCCCCGTAGATACAATAGTGCAACCAGACGACTTTGGGTGGGTAGGATCCTTAGCGGCCCCCTTGACCACCCACATCGCCAGTAGGTGCCATCAAGTGCGTTCTTCCGATGATCTTGTCGTAAAGGATTTTTGCGCACCATAATAGGATATGAAGTTGTCATCTTTCTGGGTGGCTTTAAGGGCGGCACCCGGGAGTCGTCTTTCCTTTCATCCTCAACCTTGACAAACATACACGACAGGGACTTGGTGTCCTGATGAGAGACATGATACGGGCGTAGACTCATATTACTCTCATGCATAGAAGGGACGATAGCGCGATCGCCTGCATTGTCGCATAACACTAACCATGGCGCATAGCTAGACTTTCACGCATCGTGAGACTAGGGGGCAAGCAATAGACATGTGCATACATTTTTCCTTTTTTTCCATTAAGCTGCTGTGACAACGGCTTTCTTTGCACATAAAAATCATGCCCAGATTATTCATAGCACACAAAAGGGCGGGGGCACTAGATATTATCTGGTGGTTGGAAGGAAGACATCCTGTTTGCTTTACATTTTTCAAAAAAAAGTAACTGAAAGTTCAACTAACTTGATTTTCTTTATTTTCCAAAGTTTAAAAATTCTGAATGTTTGAGTTTCAATGTTCAAAGTAGATTTTCTCAAAGTTTTGAATTCCAATAGTTGGGTGTAGATTTTTTTGGAAGTTTTGAACATGATGAATGTTGACAGAAATGGAGAGCAATCAATGTTTGACTTTTTCTGAATGGAAACTTTCTACCTGAAAATTAACATGTTAGTAGTAC
Organism: Triticum urartu; assembly: GCF_003073215.2. NCBI lineage: Eukaryota > Viridiplantae > Streptophyta > Magnoliopsida > Poales > Poaceae > Triticum > Triticum urartu. The sequence goes on from NC_053024.1 coordinate 744,478,788, forward strand.
TCCATCCGTTCCATACTGTAGTGCGTATAGATTTTTGAAAATCAAACTTTGCAAACGTTGACCAAATTCATAGAGAAAATTATTTATATGTACAATACCAAATATATAAAATAGGGAAGTACATCTTATAATGAATCTAAAGATATATTTGGCATTCTAGATGTAAATGTTTTTCTCCACAAACTTTGTTAGAGTTTGCGAGGATTTATTTTTAAAAAAATCTATACGTACTACATCATAGAACAGAGGGAGTGGCATTTATGTGAACACATGATGGATTTTAGAATTTTTAAAAGCTAAAAACAATCTCTTCTTTAGGATATGGTTTAATTGGCAAAAAATGGATTAAACTTGTTTCTAAATAACCACATGTCATAATTCCTTAATATAAACCCAATCAAATGTATTTATCGAGGATGATTTAGGGACACATTTTAAACTATGTACAAATAAGAGCAATTTTATCCAAAGGAACGTAATTAAATCACATGAACATGCATCTCCAAATGTAGCTACCTTGGAATATTACAGTTTAGTTTCTGAACTTATTCGAAATGACCACCACGCACGCCAGTAACAATCACAACTACACTCATATCTTGGCCTTGGGAATCAATCCTATGGTTTCTGCAATCTTGAGCTTCTTTCTGGCATACTGCACATACGTCTTTGGCAGCGCACACTGAAATTGGACAGAATGAGCTATTAGGTACATAACCTCAAAGGGAAACAATATTACCTACCAATATCTATACAGAATACCTTGAATCTAACTTCCCAGGAAATTAACTCAAGGGCTATCGAATTCGGAATCTATACACTGAAATTAGGAGTGACATCTGATGTAAGGTTATGGTCTACATAGCAGCTCACAATGTATGCGAAACCAAACCACATTGTACTTCCTTACTGATATCCTGCATGCACTGCCGAAACTACAAGGAAAGATGACCGAAGCAGCTTGCAACGTAAGAGATATATTAATTTACCAATGAAAACACGAAGAGAAACTACAAGGAAATATGCTAGTAGTGTGCTATATCGTGCTACGTGTTACTCCCTCTGTAAGCAAATATAATACTTTTAGATCACTTAGATCACTATATTGTTTACAAAGGGAGTATTATTGAGACATTGTAATGGCGGGCAAATGGTTTAGTCAACGCCTCTCCTCTTCCCGAGCGCCGGCGGCCACCCCACCCCGCCGGCCACCACTCCAGTGCCGGCATCCACCCATCTGCCCCCCCTTTTCCTCTCCCATCGGCCTGCGATGGCCTAGCGGGTTTCTCTCTCCGGCTCGGCAAGTTCCTTGAGTTCCTCCACACAGGCGTGTCCCTCCCCCCCCCCCCCCCCCCCCCCCCCCCCCCCCCCCCCCCCCCCCGGGGGGGGGGGGGGGGGGGGGGGGGAGGGGGGGACCTTCGGGGAGCGTCTTCCTCTGCTACCGCCGGCGGCTGCATCGGGTGGCATCTCCTTCCCCGCCCGCTCAACACTGCCGCTTCGGCCTGACGCTGCCCTCCTCCAGGCCACCGCGGTCGAACATCCCGGCATGTCTCCATGGCTGCTGCTACAACTGTGGCGACGACGGCCACATCTCGAGGGAGCGAAAACATGTTTTAGAGCCTATGCACCCGGGTGCTCCTTATCCAACCACTCATTCCTGCATCACGATTCGTGCAAGTAATTTTCTCTTTTTTGTTTCTCTCATATAGAACATGTATTTGTACTTCAACTTTGCAGCACAACAAAGCTTTCTATGTAGAATGTGGGATAAAACATACAGATTTTTTGGTCCAACATAAATATTCAAAATGTGATTTGTTTGATTAAAAAAATCTTATTTTTCATATTTATGTCGGACAAAAAAATCTGAAAGTTTTATCTCACATTCTAGTTACAAAGTTATGTTGTACTGCAAAGTTTGAAGTTCAAGACATGTTTTATAAGCCGTCGGCGGGGAGGACGTACCATGGGGAGGTGACCAGGCCGGCGCAGACGCTGGCGGGGACGATGCACCACGGTGAGGTGCCTCGGGTGGAATGTGAGCACGTGCCTAGCCCACTTTCTAGCTGTGGTGCGATCATCATGGGTGCTGCTCCCGTCAGCCAAAGCGAGGTGGGCCAGCGGGCGCTTTTGACCGGCCAAGGAGTGCGGGCCGTTGCCCCGTCATCTTATGGTTCAAATCAGGCGGAGACTGAGCCAGGCTTCAGAGGTGTGCGGGCAAGTGGACAGCAAACCCCTCCCTCGGTTTGCCAACCAAAGAGATTCTTGCAGGAAGTGGGCCAGCCCGGATCGCCGTTGGACAAGACCAGCTATGGAGCATGTTGGGATCCGACAAGGGTGGATCAGGATGAGAGCTCAGGATTCGTGGGCTAAAAGTGGGGTCGCTACTGATCCAGGCGCTACTTTTCAGGACGCCATGGCGTGCAGTTTCTGCTCTTCGGATTCCGACGGCACAGCTACTCATGTTCGCATGCATGTGGGGGATACGGTCTGCGCGAGTCTGTCGGGCGGATTGGGCAGCCCACCAGTCCGCAGCTGATTGGTGGGGGGGGGGGGGGGGGGGGGGGGGGGGGGGGGGGGGCGTGTAACTCATGCACGTCGGCTGGGGGACGAATCTCCCTGGACGAGCTTTGTGGTGAGCTAAAAAAGGCATCGTTGCCGCTGCTGCACAGTAAGCCAACCGAGGCGAAGGAGGGGACCAGGAAGCGGCATAGGAGGAAGCGAGGGGCGTGGGACGTGGATCCAATGCAACTAAGCAGCAGAACATGCTAATCCGAAAGCTCTGCCTGGCAAATGAGGGCGAGATCATTAGCGATGACGCGTTGCAGATATATGTGAAGCTGTTCGACCAACCGCTATCTGATGGCCATATCAGAGTGATCCTTGCTCTGTTTGGATGGGAGGCCTCTGCTCTACCGATGTTTGAGCATAATGTTGTGGTGACAAACCAGCTCTAGGGATGCTCCACGGTGGTCTCGTGTAGGCTATAACAATGAATGTTGATCCTTTCAAAACGCTAGTGTGGAACGTTTGGGGACTCAACAGCCTTGCCCGACGTAGTGCCATCTATCAAGTGGTAGCGGCGGCCAATCCGAGCATAGTTTGTTTTCAAGAGACGAAATTAGAGGTTGTGACGGTGGAGCTGGTGACTCACTGCCTCGGAAATAAATTTGAAAGTTTCTTCTACTTGCCGTCAGTAGGAACGAGGGGAGGAATTCTGCTGGCATGGGATGCCTCGGTGGTTGCTATCTTGCATCCACACTACACGGAGAATGCCTTAACGACCCTAGTCAATCACTTGGGTGGAGCACAATGGTGGATTACCGGTGTCTACGGACCGCAACATGACCATGAAAAGATCGCCTTCATGCAAGAGCTAATCGACATACGAGAACTCATAGCCGGACCATGGACGGTGCTGGGTGACTACAACCTCTTGGTGAACCCGGAAGAGAAGAACAACTCCCTCATTAATAGGCGGATGATGGCGCATTTTCGGACAAAGCTCAACTTCCTAGAGTTGAAGGAACTTTACCTGAATGCAAAGAGATACTCATGGTCGAATGAGAGGGAGCATGCGACTTTGGAACGAATTGACCGTGTCTTTGCCACAGCGTCTTGGGAGGAGTTGTACCCAATGTGCCAACTCACCGAGCTGGGTTCGGCCGTGTCCGACCACTGTCCTCTGCTACTTGACCTTAATGATGACTTGTGCATGGGGCGGAGATTCAAATTCAAGGCCTTCTGGACCATGGCCGAGGGTTTCATGCAAATGGTGCAGGATGCGTGGAGTTCAGTTCCAAGCGAGGGCAACCCTTATGTTGTGCTTGCATGCAAAGCTGAGGGCAACCGCGAAGAGCCTAAAAAATGGAGTGATTGCTGGATAGGTAATGTTAAACTGCAGATTGGCATAGCTATGGAGGTCATTCTCGGCTGGACAAAGATATGGAAACGAGAGCGCGGACGGAGCAGGAGGGTGCACTACGGAAACAGCTCAAGAGGAAACTACTGGGCCTCTGCTCGCTGGAGCGTACCATCGCACGCCAAAGGTCAAGGATCCTCGTCCTACGAGAGGGGGATGCCAACACCAGTTTCTTTCACCAGAGTACGTATTCTAGCCATGTGGGAGATCTTGAAACATTGCAATGCAATTGTGTTCGAGGGAGCTACACCATTGATTAATCATGTGCTCTGTCGCTTCACGGAGGAAGGACGGAGTTGGAAACAAGCGGGTCTACTCAAAGGCGACCTTACTGACTTCTTTAACCAGGTGGAACGGCGGGCTAGTGCGGCAAGTTAGCTTATGAGTAGAGAGTAGATAGTAGGGTAGAGGTGGTGATGTTGTTCATGTAAAATCGTGTAACAATGTCGTGGAGGGGCTCTTTCACCCCATTCCTTCTTTAATTTATATAGTACGCACACTCGTGCGTATTCGAGAAAATTGAGACATCCTACACTGATTTATTTAGTGAGGCAGTTCTAAGCGCGCTATAGTGTGCTATTAGCAGCGCTATAGCGCCCCATCTTTTTCAGTGACTAGAACATGTCAAAGAATATGGGTACTCAGGAAATCTGGCAGAAACCTGTTTACACATACAAAAAAGGGATAGTACACGTTTTTTTGGAGCAGTCTGTCTGTGGACCATTTGTTTTGTTTTTAAATAAACTTGCTCCTTTAAAAAATTGTATCAGTAATTCACTATACAAAACTATTTCTATTTCATTTTAACTGAAATGTCTTTTTCTTCTACAGAGCACATTATGAGATTTTCCACGATTTGCTGCAAACACACATTTTTAAACTTTGCTTAATCTCCGCAGGATGTGACACTCATTTTCGCATTTCACCAAGAAGCTCAGGCTCCTAGAACTTGGAGGTTACTCGCATAAAGCTGTTCTAAGAAGAATAGGAAATGCATTCATACTCCCTCAAGTGTTTCAAGCTTTCAAAAGACAGATGAAACAAATAATTGCTGCCACCCATTTCAAAGTTAAGGAGAAGAATGAACTGGTTACCATTTGCATGAGTACATAGATGAAATGTAGATGAATTACTAAGCTGAAAGTAATGGATACGCATGCTTACTTTATTACGAAGGACCAGCCCCTGATAGTCGCTCAAGGACGCAAGCAAACAGAGGTCCGAGTCGAAATACCAGTCCAGGGCTTCATCTTTGATGCAACGACAGAGGTAAGAATTGTCCAAGATAAGCTCCGGGGGGTATATGTGTTTTCCTTTCAGTAACTGCACAGAAGGCCAAATGATTAAGCTAAATGATCACTGATTTAAATATTCTGAGCAATATCTCGCTAAATGAAATCAATGTACAATCAATCGACATAGTCCGATAAACGGATTTTAAGGGCTACGCAATTTTGCCATAGCACGCTGTTTTTGTGTGTATATGATTGGTAGATAGATAGATACACAAATAGGAGGTAGCATTGCTATGTGACAAACCAGGCAAGCTTTGATGTGATAACGTGCATGATTTCCACGGAGCCTGTTCACCTCCTCTTCATCCAATCGAGTCTCGGTGTCAATTTTAGGTGTGCGAGACTTGAGCACTTTATATGCTCTCCAGAATTCCTCATGGATGATATCATCCAGCACTTCATAATCTCTAACTCGTCCATTGACATCTGGTCCGCTCAAGAATTCATAATCTCTAACTCGTCCCTTGACATCTGGTACGCTCAAGAACCTGTCGACTTCGTATTCAGTCTGGTAGCTGCAATTGGGCGAACCGCCAGGCCAGGATCTCATGGTACCTGGACTCGTACTCGTCCGAAGGCTCGTAGAGGGATTCGGGCAACGGCCCCCGAAGTCGGGGTGCTTCTACTCCCTCTGTTTCTAAATACTTGTTTTTCTAGGCATTTCAACAAATGACTACATACGGAACAAAATGAGTGAATCTACACTCTAAAATATGTCTACATACATCCGTATGTAGTAGTCATTTAAAATGTCTAAAAGACAAATATTTAGGAACGGAGGGAGTATCTGATTCGGACAACGATTCGCCTCCTTCACCAGTCACCACGGCGCCAGCGGAGGATCCTTGGCGATGAGGTTTGTTGCGGCGGCGGCGCCTCTTCTTTCAGATCTGCGGCATATGCAGGGCATCGATGTACGGAGAAATTCGAAACTTTTTGCAGGCTGGGCGCCCATTAATGCAGGCCCATTCGCTTTAGAGGGTGTTTGTTTCCAGGGACTTATTGGTTTAGGGATTTAAAAAAGTTCATATAAGTTCCATCTAAACCAAACAGGAGGGACTTATAGGGACTTAAAGTGAGCATTTGAGACTTATGAAATAAGACTCTCAAGGAGGGACTTATAGAGAGTTATAGTTGTAATATGGTCTTATAGAGACTTATAAGTCCGAGGAACCAAACAGGTAAGGACTTTTTAGGGACTTGGGACTTATAAGTTGGGACTAAAAAAAGTCCTATGACTTATGAACCAAACAGGGCCTTAGAGTTCTTTTTTTGTTTGGGTTTTGAGTAAAATAAAGAATACACGCTAGCAGAAAAAAAGGCCAATGCTAGGGTTGTTGCAGATGTGTTGCATTTGACCACTACTAGGCCCCCAAAGGTTTGTAGCTAGCCCCGACCTGTTGGCCGCGGACTCTCAATTCGGCCACCTCATCACATTCTATTGCCTCCTATGAATCCACGACGGTAAAAAGTACACCACCACCACCACCGAATTATTTCGTTGAAATCCCACCATGCATTTGTCTTTTCTTCATTAGCATAGCCCACTAACTTCTACGGGAAGTCTTACTGCTTGGATATACTACCTCCGTTGTTATAAGATGTTGGGGCATTTTAAGCACCTGATTAAATTAAACTGCCCCAGTAAAAAGAGGAAAGCTCTATCCCAAGCTAGCCGTCGCCTCCCAAAAAGGTAGGGTTCTTTGCCTCCCGCTGGCGCCAGCGCCGATACATCGCGTCTCCGGTGGCCTTAGGGCCATGGAGGCAGAGTGGATCTTGGACCTTATCGGTGGGAGCGCTCCGTTTTTAGATCTTTTTTTGAGCTTTGTTAGGGTTTGTGTCCTTCTCAGGAAGGCGAGACGGCGGCGCCTCCCTGGAGATGGAATAAAGGTCTCCCCACCTAGCCACCATTCCGGTGATGCGTGTAGCATCATTGGTGGGCGTGTGGAAGTGTCTCTCCAGTGGATCTGTTTTCGGTGGATTTGCACTCTTCATTCGTAGCAGTTGCTGTTCTGGTGTGTTGGTTCTATGGGGCATTAGCACGACGACTTCCAAACTGTCTACTACAATAAGGTTTGCCCAGCTCCGGTAAGGGAGGGGCGATAATAGTGTGCGCATTCGGCTCGCTTCAGTGCTTGTAGTCGTTGCTAGGTGGTCTACGGATCTAAATGTATTTTTTATTATTTGTAATGTTTGTTGTGCTACCATGATTGAAGATGAATAGATTGAAAATTTTCTCGTAAAATATAAAATAAATTAAACTACCCCAACGTCTTATATTTAGGAATGGACGTAGTTGATAACAAATCATTGCAATATACAATTACGAGATGCAAATTTTGGACAGTCTAGTTGTCTCCTTGATTCGTTACCTGGATGTGACGCCTATTATCAGCGGGATTTGAATGATTATTTAGCTAGCCTCCCTTGATTGAAGTTGTTGAATGCTTGTTTCTTTAGAAGGCTACATAGAAAAACTGTGTGTACCTAGAAGCAATACAGAAGACATCTTTATCGACGAAACCTAACTAATGGAGATATCCCTCCCATGATAGTATTCCGAATCAAAATACAGTTACAGTTGGGAACATACATAGTATAATATTTTGAACAGAAGAATAAAAAACAAATAGAATATCACATGCATGTCAACATAATATTTTATTTCTGTACATCATTTTCCATTGTTTGACATGATGGAGAAGTGCAATTCGATATAGTCACTTATCACAGACAACACACATACAAGAGTTTACCAAAATATTATCAGCATGACAATATGAGTGATCAAGGAGATTCCGCCACTTCTGCTCGCATGTTGCCTGGCAAGTAACAGGAAAACAAATAAAAGGTTCCCAGAAAGCACGATAGGTATGGCAATTCCCGGTTGACAAGAAAATACGTCAGTAAGAGTTATCCAAACTAAGCAACTTGTGCAGTTCTATTCCGCTTGGAGGGATAATGGAAGCACGTATATAGGTACATGGAGATTGATTTCTTACGAGCATGGCTTGAATTTCCTAGCAGCACAAGCACCGTAACGCAAAGAAGAATAGTTTTCCACTCCATATCTGATTCTCGTTTCTGTTTGGGGTTCCAGAAGCATACATGATGTTATCTTATAGAGTTGTCGCTATAGAACATTTACTCCCCATTCACTCAAATATAATAAAAAAATATTTGGCCACATCATCTATCTATATCTATATCTATATCTATCTATATCAATACCTATACTTCTATTTCTATAGCTATATACTTATAAACTTACTTATACTAATTATAGACTCCCAAGAAATTCTCATGTTAATCAAAAATAATGAACCATTTATCTGGTCGGACCGATAAACATTACGTTCTAGATCAATCTATAAACTTCTCGGTAAAAAAACAGTCAAAAAGGCCCATAACATTGAATTGAAAAATATAGACCTTTGATTTGATCTAGGCTATTACGACTCAGATCAAATAAAATCATGCAACTCTTATTTTTGTTCAATTAGATAACGTCCAAGAGATGAACTTTCTTTTCCCACAGGTTAAAAATGTAAAAATTTACCCATCCTCCTACATGTAGAAGAAGAAACACAAATTAACGTTATCTCTCTTCTTCAAAATAATAATCAGCCATGCTATCTTCTCCTAAAAACGTGCGACACACAAATGTCCATTCTGATAGTTTAAAGGAAGTACAGGATTCGGCTCACCTGCAATATAATATGCAGGGCCAATACTTGAGTGACACGTGTCCTGTGAGCCTGCAGCTCCAATTAAGTTCAATTTATTTGTTTCTTCCTGCTTCGCAACCTGGCGCCTGAGGGAAGGAAATATGAGGCCATGAAAGAGGATGGTTATCTTGCGTGGAATAAAATTCACTGGAGACTATGCTTTGTGTGTACCCTCTGCGATTGTTTTATCCTCAATATCGGATGTCTTTCGCTCCAAGCATTCTGTTTGCCAGCACCGCGTTGCCCTTTTGTGTTGGCATGCGACATGCGGCTAACCTTATGAGTGTGGATGCTTGATGTGCCAGTCATCCCGGCCACCTATATATTTGTCATGCAAGCTCTTGCTCGACCTCTTGCATCCCTGGTATAGTCCCATGTGGTGTTGGAAATATGAGCAATTTACCAAATGATTTTATTAACAGAAATACTAGATAAAGCATGACTAATATAGTAGAGATAAAACAAGTCATGCGTTCTGACAAAGAGAAGGTAAATAGCTTCTGCATATATGAACTATAGCCTATCATATCTAAACCAGACAGTATAGCAAGTAGCATATATGAAGTAGAACCTATCATGTGTAGGACAAGGACTAGAACAAGGAACTGCGACAGAACCTTTAACAGGAAAGACAAGAACACGTACGGGACAGCAGCAGCAGAAGCGCTGGACTTGGGGTCGGTGTCCTCTCCTGCCATGTCGTCGAGGAGGTCGTGGACGTCGGGGAAGAAGTCGTCGTCGGCGACCGGATCGTCCGTGATGAAGCAGCCAGTAGTCGCGCTGAGCGCTCCCCAAAAATCTTATCACCCTTCTCCCGTACAGGACTCAAAAAGTGCGGTTTCGGAGGCCTATTGTCCCGACCTGCGGTGCACGCCGCAAGACGGGATGGGGAAGAACGTAGCAGCAGCGCAGTGGTCGGAACTTTGTGGCGAGAGGAAGAGGAGCTTCTGTTGTGTCTCTCTGGAGAGGAGCGACCTCTCTTATATAGGCATAGGAGAAGGACGCGAAGAGGCAGGAGGTGAAGCAACGAAGGGAGACGAAGCGATTTCGTATACCGGTCGTGCGTGACAAAAATTTAGATATCGGCTCGGCTCATTCCCGCAACCAGCGGCGCGTTGTGACGAGGCGTGGCGTGGCGAGGCGGGCGGCGGAGGAGGAGCGCGCGTGGATATCCCTCTTGTTCTCATGCTCGTACAAGTGGGGAGAGAACCTCCCTTATAAGGAGGTCCATCTCCCACTAAACTAGCAATGTGTGACTAAACTTTAGTAGTATCCCTTGCCTTGCACGAATGGGCTAAGTGGGCCTCTAGGATTTATTAGGAATTTCTGAAATAGTTATTGGGCTGCCCAAAATAGACTAAATTCCAGCAATCCCCCACCAGATCCCAGAGGCACACAGAAATTTGCCTTTGGTTCCAAAACACTGTTTTATATACTGGTACTGCAGTGGAGACTGTTAAGTTGACCTTCCACCTAGAACTCAGTTGACCAACAGCTTGTCTTCCACATCTAATTCATGGGATCTTCGATCACAAAGAATAGGTTACCACTGTGAACAACTCATATTGTGGGTCACATACCCATCTCCCTCGATGCATTATCTATCACATTACGTGATAGACCCTTGGTAAAAGGATCTGCCAGATTTTTAGACGTTTGGATATAATCCAATGCAATAACTCCGGAGTTTTTCATTTTCCTGACAGACTTTAACCTTCTCTGAACATGTCTTGATGACTTCATGTTATCCTTTGAGCTTCTCACTTTCGTGACCACAGTTTGATTGTCACAGTTCATAAGGACACCCGGTACAGGTTTCTCAACAACCGACAAGTCATTTAAGAGCCGGCGAAGCCAATCTGCTTCAACCGTAGCTGTATCTAGTGCTGTGAGTTCTGCTTCCATTGTTGATCTCGTTAAGATGGTCTGCTTGCAAGACTTCCAAGAAACAGCGCCACCTCCATGAGTGAATACATAACCGCTCGTGGCCTTTATCTCATCAGCATCTGAGATCTAGTTTGAGTCACTATACCCTTCAAGCACCTTTGGATGCCCGGTGTAGTGAATTTCATAATTTGTAGTGCCTTTCAAATAACGCAAAACTCTTTCTAGAGCTTTCCAATGCACATCTCCTAGTTTTGAAACAAACCGACTCAGTATGCAAACAGCAAAAGAGATGTCAGGTCTTGTAGCACTGGCTAGGTACATAAGCGAGCCAATAATCTGAGAATACTTCAACTGGTCTCTAGCAATTCTTCGATTCTTTCGAAGCAACACACTAGCATCATATGGTGTTGGAGAGGGCTTGCAGTCACTATAGCCAAAGGGACTCAAGATCTTTTCCACATAGTGAGATTGAAGCAATGTAATCCCACCATCATCGTCTCTCAACAACTTGATGTTCAGAATGACATCAGCCACTCCTAAATCCTTCATCTCAAAACAACGAGATAGGAAATCCTTGACCTCCTTAATAACATTCAGATTGGTTCCGAAAATCAGTATGTCATCATCATACAAGCACAGATAACTCCCTCGCCCCCACCATGGCGATAGTACACACATTTGTCAGCTTCGTTCACAACAAGGCCTGCAGCTGTTAAACTTCTTTCGAACTTCTCATGCCACTGTTTGGGTGCTTGCTTAAGTCCGTACAAAGACTTCAGCAAGTTGCACACTTTCCTTTCCTGACCATCTAGTACAAACCCATCTGGTTGTTCCATATAAATTTCCTCGTCCAACTCTCCATTTAGGAAAGCAGTCTTAACATCCATTTGATGAACGAGAAGACCATGCGAGGCAGCTAGTGAAAGTAGAACTCGAATAGTGGTCAGTCGAGCCACAGGTGAGTAAGTATCAAAGAAGTCTTCACCTTCCTTTTGGGTATAACCCTTAGCCACGAGCCGAGCCTTGTACTTTTCAATAGTACCATCAGGCCTAAGCTTCTTCTTGAATACCCATTTGCATCCTATAGGTTTGCACCCATAAGGACGATCAGTTATCTCCCAAGTTTCATTGGCCAAGATGGAATCCATCTCGCTACGAACCGCTTCCTTCCAGTAGTCAGCATCTTCAGATGCATAGGACTCTGAAATAGAACTGGGAGTGTCATCTATGAGGTACACAAGAAAATCATCACCAAAGGAGTTTGCAGTCCTCTGTCTCTTGCTCCTAATAAGAACTTCATTGTTCTCCTCCACATGACTTTCAGAGTGTTCCATCGAAATTGTAGGCTCGGTAATTGTAACTGGTTCCTGATTCGATGAACTAGGCATCTCCTGATTAGATGAGGTAGCCATATCCTTCATGGGAAAGATATCTTCAAAGAAAGTCGCATCATTCGACTCCATGATCGTACATATATGCATGTCAGGTACCTCAGATTTTACAACCAAGAATCTATAGCCAATGCTATGAAAAGCATATCCCAGGAAAACACAATCCACAGTCTTTAGTCCAAGCTTGCGCTTCTTGGAAATTGGAGCATTCACTTTTTCCAAACAACCCCATGTTCACAGATAAGAGAGTTTTAACCTTTTCTTCTCCCATTCCTCAAAGGGGTTATCTCTTTGTTCTTTGTGGGGACTCGGTTCAGGACATGACATGCTGTCAATATCGCCTCCCTCCACCATGCCTTGAAGAGATCCGATGTGTCTAACATGGCGTTAACCAAATCAGTTAGAGTACGGTTCTTTCTTTCGGCCACCCCATTTGACTGAGGTGAGTAGGGAGGCGTCCTCTCATGGATTATACCATGTTCCGCACAAAAAGCATCAAACTCATTGGAAAAATACTCTCCACCACGGTCGAACCTAAGCCTCTTGATTTTTCGATCAAGTTGGTTTTCCACTTCAGCTTTATAGATCTTGAAAAAGTTCAAAGCCTCATCCTTAGATTTCAGAAGATACACACGGCAGTATCTAGTGGAGTCATCAATTAATGTCATGAAATATTTCTTTCCACCTTTTGTCAACACACCATTCATTTCACATAGATCTGAATGTATGAGCTCTAGTGGTGCAAGATTTCTTATTTCCGCAGTCGTGTGAGACTTACGAGGTTGCTTAGCTTGCACACACACTTGACACTTAGATCCCTTGACGGGGGTGAAACTAGGGATTAAGTTCAACTTCGCTAGTCGTGACATGCAACCAAAGTTAACATGACAAAGACGTGAATGCCACACATTGGATTCACTATTGTTGCAAATATGATTAATAACTTTATTGCAAACGTCTGATAAGGATAAACGAAACAAGCCTCCTGACTCATAGCCTTTACCAACAAAGGTTCCATACTTGGATATTAAAAATTTATTCGACTCAAAGACAAGCTTGTAGCCATCTCTACACAGAAGAGATCCGCTAACAAGATTTTTATTAACGGAGGGGACATAATGCATGTTCTTCAGCCGCACGATCTTCCCCGAAGTAAACTTCAGATCGACCGTGCCAACACCACGAACAGAAGCACTTGAACCATTGCCCATCAGCACGGTTGAAGTCCACGCGGTCTGATAAGACGAAAACATGGAAATATCACCGCATACATGCACATTAGCACCCGTGTCAATCAACTAGTCAGGAGAATGACATACTGAAAGAATAGTGGGAAATATACCATACCCAGCATCCTTCATGTCAGTGTCCCCAATGATAACATTAGCGGTCTTGCCGCCTTTCCCTGGATGACGCTTGTCATAGCGATTAGGGCAACTAGGAGCCCAGTGATCAGGATCCCCCCACACATGACAAGAACCTTTCTTCTTGCCATTCTTCTTCTTGAAGTTCGTGTGTTGCACAGCCTTGTTCTTCCCATCAAACTTTGCTTTTCCATCAAACTTGCCCTTGTTCTTGAACTTGTGGGGCTGGAAGTTCTGCTTCTGTACCACATTGGCACTAGATCCTCCCTCAATACCTCGAGCACGTGTGTCCTTTGCTCTCGCCTTTTCTTCCACATTAAGAGTGCCAATGAGATCCGGGACGGAAAACTCCTGCCTCTTATGCTTCAGCAAGGTAGAAAAGTTCCTCCATGAAGGGGGAAGCTTAGTGATGATACCTCCGGCAACAAACTTGTCCGGTAGCATACAACTGACGTGCTCAAGTTCTCTAGCAAATGACTGTATCTCATGAGCTTGCTCAACCACGGAGCGCTCTTCAGTCATCCTGTAATCATAGAATTGCTCCATGATGTATAGCTCAGTGCCAGCATCCGAGACCCCAAACTTGGCCTCGAGTGCATCCCACATATCCTTTCCATTATCAATTGACACATAAGCATCAACTATGTTCTCACCAAGAACGCTCAAGAGAGCAGCCTTAAACGGAGTATCCATTTTCTGAAAAGCTTGTGCCTGTTGAGCATCAAGCTCTCCTTCAGGTTTGCCGAGAGTGGCGTCATAGCAACTCATGGTTTGAAACCATAAGACTTCTCTCACGCGCCACCTCTTATAGTGGATACCCTCAAACATAGGAGGTCTCATGGAAGCAGCAAAACCACTTGGGGTAAATTGCCTATAATAAGGTTTCTGGATTGTTGGAAATATGAGAAATTTACCAAATGATTTTATTAACAGAAATACTAGATAAAGCATGACTAATATAGTAGAGATAAAACAAGCCATGCGTTCTGACAGAGAGAAGGTAAATAGCTTCTGCATATATGAACTGTAGCCTATCATATCTAAACCAGACAGTATAGAAAGTAGCATATATGAAGTAGAACCTATCATGTGTAGGACAAGGGCTAGAACAAGGAACTGCGGCAGAACCTTTAACAGGAAAGACAAGAACACGTACGGGACAGCAGCAGCAGAAGTGCTGGACTTGGGGTCGGTGTCCTCGCCTGCCATGTCGACGAGGAGGTCGTGGACGTCGGGGAAGAAGTCGTCGTCGGGGAAGTAGTCGTCGGCGACCGGATCGTCCGTGATGAAGTAGCCAGTAGTCGCGCTGAGCGCTCCCCAAAAACCTTATCACCCTTCTCCCGTACAGGACTCAAAAGGTGCGGTTTCGGAGGCCTACTGTCCCGACCTGTGGTGCACGCCGCAAGACGGGATGGGGAAGAACGTAGCAGCAACACAGTGGTTGGAACTTTGTGGCGAGAGGAAGAGGAGCTTCTGTTGTGTATCTCTAGAGAGGAGCGACCTCTCTTATATAGGCACAGGAGAAGGACGCAAAGAGGCTGCGGCAGGAGGTGAAGCAACAAAGGGAGACGAAGCGAACCGGCAGCGGCCGAAGAGGCGCGCAGTTCGAATTCAGTGTCCACTACAGAAAACGTTTCAACTCCCACATGACCTTTCGTATACCCATCGTGCAAGGAAAAAATTTAGATATCGGCTCGTCTCATTCCCGCAACCCGCGGCGCGTCGTAACAAGGCGTGGCGTGGCGAGGCGGGCGGCGGAGGAGGAGCGCGTGTGGATATCCCTCTTTTTCTCATGCTCGTACAAGTGGGGAAAGAACCTCCCTTATAAGGAGGTCCAACTCCCACTAAACTAGCAATGTGGGACTAAACTTTAGTAGTATCCCTTGCCTTGCACAAATGGGCTAAGTGGGCCTCTAGGATTTATTAGGAATTTCTGAAATAGTTATTGGGCTGCCCAAAATAGACTAAATTCCATCAATCCCCCACCAGATCCCAGAGGAACACAAAAATTTGCCTTTGGTTCCAAAACACTGTTTTATATACCGGTACTGCAGTGGAGACTGTTAAGTTGAACTTCCACCTAGAACTCTATGCTACACTTGTAAGCAACTTGAACACTGGACTGGGCCTTGAACTGCAAGTTTTCTGCGAATCTAGCTTCACATAAAGCCTTGACCGATACGTGGCTACCGTGGATCTTCCCCGTGGGTGGAGCTTATGCCTCATACTCCGTGACCTTTCATGAGTTTACTAGAGAGAACCCTAATCTCATAGATTGCGACGTTTGACAATCAGACTCATATAGGTGTGTTCTTCAAAAGATGTTCTGCAGGATAACATCTCTGCTTAAATAAGCCACTTAGAACACATTAAGATATACATCAACCTGCCATGCAGATTAGGTGAGTATTGCATCTTCATGGAGTGGTATTGTGAATAGTAAGGATACTCTCCTCTCAGTTGACCAACAGCTTGTCTTCCACAACTAATTCACGGGATCTCCGATCACAAAGAATAGGTTACCACTGTGAACAACTCATATTGTGGGTCTCATACCCATCTCACTTGATGCATTATCTATCACATTACATGATAGACCCTTGGTAAAAGGATCTGCCAGATTTTTAGACGTCTGGATATAATCCAACGCAATAACTCCGGAGTTTTTCATTTTCCTGACAGACTTTAACCTTCTCTGAACGTGTCTTGATGACTTCATGTTATCCTTTGAGCTGCTCACTTTCGTGATCACAGTGTTATTGTTGCAGTTCATAAGGACACCCGGTACAGGTTTCTCAACAACCGGCAAGTCATTCAAGAGCCGGCGAAGCCAATCTGCTTCAACCGTAGCTGTATCTAGTGCTGTGAGTTCTGCTTCCATTGTTGACCTCGTTAAGATGGTCTGCTTGCAAGACTTCCATGAAACAGCGCCACCTCCATGAGTGAATACATAACCGCTCGTGGCCTTTATCTCATCAGCATCTGAGATCCAGTTTGAGTCACTATACCCTTCAAGCACCTTTGGATGCCCGGTGTAGTGAATTCCATAATTTGCAGTGCCTTTCAAATAACGCAAAACTCTTTCTAGAGCTTTCCAATGCACATCTCCTGGTTTTGAAACAAACCGACTCAGTATGCCAACAGCAAAAGAGATGTCAGGTCTTGTAGGACTGGCTAAGTACATAAGCGAGCCAATAATCTGAGAATACTTCAATTGGTCTCTAGCAATTCTTCGATTCCTTCGAAGCAACACACTAGCATCATATGGTGTTGGAGAGGGCTTGCAGTCAGTATAGCCAAAGTGACTCAAGGTCTTTTCCGCATAGTGAGATTGAAGCAATGTAATCCCACCATCATCGTCTCTCAACAACTTGATGTTCAGAATGACATCAGCCACTCCTAAATCCTTCATCTCAAAATAACGAGATAGGAAATCCTTGACCTCCTTAATAACATTCAGATTCATTCCGAAAATCGGTATGTCATCAACATATAAGCACAGGATAACTCGCTCGCCCCCACCATGGCGATAGTACACACATTTGTCAGCTTCGTTCACAACAAAGCCTGCAGCTGTTAAACTTCTTTCAAACTTCTCATGCCACTGTTTGGGTGCTTGCTTAAGTCCGTTCAAAGACTTCAGCAACTTGCACACTTTCCTTTCCTGACCATCTAGTACAAACCCATCTGGTTGTTCCATATAAATTTCCTCGTCCAACTCTCCATTTAGGAAAGCAGTCTTAACATCCATTTGATGAACGAGCAGACCATGCGAGGCAGCTAGTGAAAGTAGAACTCGAATAGTGGTCAGTCGAGCCACAGGTGAGTAAGTATCAAAGAAGTCTTCACCTTCCTTTTGGGTATAACCCTTAGCCACGAGCCGAGCCTTGTACTTTTCAATAGTACCATCAGGCCTAAGCTTCTTCTTGAATACCCATTTGCATCCTATAGGTTTGCACCCATAAGGACGATCAGTTATCTCCCAAGTTTCATTCGCCAAGATGGAATCCATCTCGCTACGAACCGCTTCCTTCCAGTAGTCAGCATCTTCAGATGCATAGGCCTCTGAAATAGAACTGGGAGTGTCATCTATGAGGTACACAAGAAAATCATCACCAAAGGACTTTGCAGTCCTCTGTCTCTTGCTCCTAATAGGAACTTCATTGTTCTCCTCCACAGGACTTTCAGAGTGTTCCATCGAAAGTGTAGGTTCGGTAATTGTAACTGGTTCCTGATTCGATGAACTAGGCATCTCCTGATTAGATGAGGTAGCCATATCCTTCATGGGAAAGATATCTTCAAAGAAAGTCGCATCATTCGACTCCATGATCATACCGATATGCATGTCAGGTACCTCAGATTTTACAACCAAGAATCTATAGCCAATGCTATGAAAAGCATATCCCAGGAAAACACAATCCACAGTCTTTAGTCCAAGCTTCCGCTTCTTGGAAATTGGAGCATTCACTTTTGCCAAACAACCCCATGTTCACAGATAAGAGAGTTTTAACCTTTTCTTCTCCCATTCCTCGAATGGAGTTATCTCTTTGTTCTTTTTGGGGACTCGGTTCAGGACATGACATGGTGTCAATATCGCCTCCGCCCACCATGCCTTGAAGAGACCCGATGTGTCTAACATGGCGTTAACCAAATCAGTTAGAGTACTGTTCTTTCTTTCGGCCACCCCATTTGACTGAGGTGAGTAGGGAGGCGTCCTCTCATGGATTATACCATGTTCCGCACAAAAAGCATCAAACTCATTGGAAAAATACTCTCCACCACGGTCGGACCTAAGCCTCACCCCATTGGACTGAGGTGAGTAGGGAGGCGTCCTCTCATGGATTATACCATGTTCCGCACAAAAAGCATCAAACTCATTGGAAAAATACTCTCCACCACGGTCGGACCTAAGCCTCACCCCATTGGACTGAGGTGAGTAGGGAGGCGTCCTCTCATGGATTATACCATGTTCCGCACAAAAAGCATCAAACTCATTGGAAAAATACTCTCCACCACGGTCGGACCTAAGCCTCTTGATTTTCCGATCAAGTTGGTTTTCCACTTCAGCTTTATAGATCTTGAAAAAGTTCAAAGCCTCATCCTTAGATTTCAGAAGATACACACGGCAGTATCTAGTGGAGTCATCAATTAACGTCATGAAATATTTCTTTCCACCTTTTGTCAACACACCATTTATTTCACATAGATCTGAATGTATGAGCTCTAGTGGTGCAAGATTTCTTATTTCCGCAGTCGTGTGAGACTTATGAGGTTGCTTAGCTTGCACACACAATTGACACTTAGATCCCTTGACGGGGGTGAAACTAGGGATTAAGTTCAACTTCGCTAGTCGCGACATGCAACCAAAGTTAACATGACAAAGACGTGAATGCCACACATTGGATTCACTATTGTTGCAAATATGATTAACAACTTTATTGCAAACGTCTGATATGGATAAACAAAACAAGCCTCCTGAATCATAGCCTTTACCAACAAAGGTTCCATACTTGGATATTACAAATTTATTCGACTCAAAGACAAGCTTGTAGCCATCTCTACACAAAAGAGATCCGCTAACAAGATTTTTATTAACAGAGGGGACATAATGCACGTTCTTCAGCCGCACGATCTTTCCCGAAGTAAACTTCAGATCGACCGTGCCAACACCACGAACAGAAGCACTTGAACCATTGCCCATCAGCACGGTTGAAGTCCCCACAGTCTGATAAGACAAAAACATGGAAATATCACCGCATACATGCACATTAGCACCCGTGTCAATCAACCAGTCAGGAGAATGACATACTGAAAGAATAGTGGGAAATATACCATACCCAGCATCCTTCATGTCAGTGTCTCCAATGACAACATTAGCGGTCTTGCCGCCTTTCTCAGGATGACGCTTGTCATAGCGATTAGGGCAACTAGGAGCCCAATGATCAGGATCCCCACACACATGACAAGCACTATTCTTCTTGCCATTCTTCTTCTTGAAGTTCGTGTGTTGCACAGCCTTGTTCTTCCCATCAAACTTTGCTTTTCCATCAAACTTTCCCTTGTTCTTGAACTTGTGGGGCTGGAAGTTCTGCTTCTGTACCACATTGGCACTAGATCCTCCCTCAATACCTCGAGCACGTGTGTCCTTTGCTCTCGCCTTTTCTTCCACATCAAGAGTGCCAATGAGATCCGGGACAGAAAACTCCTGCCTCTTATGCTTCAGCAAGGTAGCAAAGTTCCTCCATGAAGGGGGAAGCTTAGTGATGATACCTCCGGCAACAAACTTGTCCGGTAGCATACAACTGAAGTGCTCAAGTTCTCTAGCAAATGATTGTATCTCATGAGCTTGCTAAACCATGGAGCGCTCTTCAGTCATCCTGTAATCATAGAATTGCTCCATGATGTACAGCTTAGTGCCAGCATCCGAGACCCCAAACTTGGCCTCGAGTGCATCCCACATATCTTTTCCATTATCAATTGACGCATAAGCATCAACTATGTTCTCACCAAGAACACTCAAGAGAGCAGCCTTAAACAGAGTATCCATTTTCTGAGAAGCTTGTGCCTGTTGAGCATCAAGCTCTCCTTCAGGTTTACCAAGAGTGGCGTTATAGCAGCTCATGGTTTGAAACCATAAGACTGCTCTCACGCGCCACCTCTTATAGTGGATACCCTCAAACATAGGAGGTCTCATGGAAGCGGCAAAACCACTTGGGGTAAATTGCCTATAATAAGGTTTTTGGATTGTTGGAAATATGAGAAATTTACCAAATGATTTTATTAATAGAAATACTAGATAAAGCATGACTAATATGGTAGAGATAAAACAAGTCATGCGTTCTGACAGAGAGAAGGTAAATAGCTTCTGCATATATGAACTATAGCCTATCATATCTAAACCAGACAGTATAGCAAGTAGCATATATGAAGTAGAACCTATCATGTGTAGGACAAGGACTAGAACAAGGAAATGTGGCAGAAACTTTAACAGGAAAGACAAGAACACGTACGGGACAGCAGCAGCAGAAGCGCTGGACTTGGGGTCGGTGTCCTCGTCTGCCATGTCGTCGAGGAGGTCGTGGACGTCGGGGAAGAAGTCGTTGTCGGGGAAAGTATTCGTCGGCGACCGGATCATCCGTGATGAAGTAGCCAGTAGTCGCGCTGAGCGCTCCCCAAAAACCTTGTCACGCTTCTCTCGTACAGGACTCAAAAGGTGCGGTTTCGAAGGCCTACTGTCTCGACCTGTGGTGCATGCCGCAAGACGGGATGGGGAAGAACGTAGCAGCAGCGCAGTGGTCGGAACTTTGTGGCGAGAAGAAGAGGAGCTTCTGTTGTGTCTCTCTGGAGAGGAGCGACCTCTCTTATATAGGCACAGGAGAAGGACGCGAAGAGGCTGCGGCAGAGGTGAAGCAACGAAGGGAGACGAAGCGAACAGGCAGCGGCCGAAGAGGCGCGCAGTTCGAATTCAGTGTCCACTACAGAAAACGTTTCAACTCCCACGTGACCTTTCGTATACCCGTCGTGCGTGGCAAAATTTTAGATATCGGCTCGGCTCATTCCTGCAACCCGCACCGCGGCGCGTCGTGATGAGGCGTGGCATGGCGTGGGAGGCGGGCAGCGGAGGAGGAGCGCGCGTGGATATCCCTCTTGTTCTCATGCTCGTACAAGTGGGGAAAGAACCTCCCTTATAAGGAGGTCCAACTCCCACTAAACTAGAAATGTGGGACTAAACTTTTGTAGTATCCCTTGCCTTGCAAAAATGGGCTAAGTGGGCCTCTAGGATTTATTAGGAATTTCTGAAATAGTTATTGGGCTGCTCAAAATAGACTAAATTCCAGCAATCCCCCACCAGATCCCAGAGGCACACAGAAATTTGCCTTTGGTTCCAAAACACTGTTTTATATACCGGTACTGCAGTGGAGACTGTTAAGTTGAACTTCCACCTTGAACTCTATGCTACACTAGTAAGCAAGTTGAACAATGGACTCGGCCTTGAACTACAAGTTTTGTGCGAATCTAGCTTCACATAAAGCCTTGACCGATACGTGGCTACCGTGGATCTTCCCCGCGGGTGGAGCTTATGCGTCATACTCCGTGACCTTTCATGAGTTTACTAGAGAGAACCCTACTCTCATAGATTGCGACGTTTGACAATCATACTCATATAGGTCTGTTCTTCAAAAGATGTTCTACAGGATAGCATCTCTGCTTAAATAAGCCACTTAGAACACATTAAGATATACATCAACCTGCCACGCAAATTAGGAGAGTATTGCATCTTCATGGAGTGGTATTGTGAATAGTAAGGATACTCTCCTCTCAATTGACCAACAACTTATCTTCCACATCTAATTCACGGGATCTCCGATCACAAAGAATAGGTTACCACTGTGAACAACTCATATTGTGGGTCTCATACCCATCTCCCTCGATGCATTATCTATCAAATTACGTGATAGACCCTTGGTAAAAGGATCTACCAGATCTTTAGACGTCTGGATATAATCCAACGCAATAACTCCGGTGTTTTTCATTTTCCTGACAGACTTTAACCTTCTCTGAACGTGTCTTGATGACTTCATGTTATCCTTTGAGCTGCTCACTTTCGTGATCACAGTTTGATTGTCGCAGTTCATAAGGACCCCCGGTACAGGTTTCTCAACAATCGGCAAGTCATTCAAGAGCCGGCGAAGCCAATCTACTTCAACCATAGCTGTATCTAGTGCTGTGAGTTCTGCTTCCATTGTTGACCTCGTTAAGATGGTCTGCTTGCAAGACTTCCAAGAAACAGTGCCACCTCCATAAGTGAATACATAACCGCTCGTGGCCTTTATCTCATCAGCATCTGAGATCCAGTTTGAGTCACTATACCCTTCAAGCACCTTTGGATGCCCGGTGTAGTGAATTCCATAATTTGTAGTGCCTTTCAAATAACGCAAAACTCTTTCTAGAGCTTTCCAATGCACATCTCCTAGTTTTGGAACAAACTGACTTAGTATGCTAACAGCAAAAGAGATGTCAGGTCTTGTAGCACTGGCTAAGTACATAAGCGAGCCAATAATCTGAGAATACTTCAATTGGTCTCTAGCAATTCTCCAATTATTTCGAAGCAACACACTAGCATCATATGGTGTTGGAGAGGGCTTGCAGTCACTATAGCCAAAGCGACTCAAGATCTTTTCCACATAGTGAGATTGAAGCAATGTAATCCACCATCATCGTCTCTCAACAACTTGATGTTCAGAATGACATCAGCCACTCCTAAATCCTTCATCTCAAAACAACGAGATAGGAAATCCTTGACCTCCTTAATAACATTCAGATTGGTTCCGAAAATCAGTATGTCATCATCATACAAGCACAGATAACTCCCTCGCCCCCACCATGGCGATAGTACACACATTTGTCAGCTTCGTTCACAACAAGGCCTGCAGCTGTTAAACTTCTTTCAAACTTCTCATGCCACTGTTTGGGTGCTTACTTAAGTCCGTACAAAGACTTCAGCAACTTGCACACTTTCCCTTCCTAGCCATCTAGTACAAACCCATCTGGTTGTTCCATATAAATTTCCTCGTCCAACTCTCCATTTAGGAAAGCAGTCTTAACATCCATTTGATGAATGAGAATACCATGCGAGGCAGCTAGCAAAAGTAGAACTCGAATAGTGGTCAGTCGAGCCACAGGTGAGTAAGTATCAAAGAAGTCTTAACCTTCCTTTTGGGTATAACACTTAGCCACGAGCCGAGCCTTGTACTTTTCAATAGTACCATCAGGCCTAAGCTTCTTCTTGAATACCCATTTGCATCCTATAGGTTTGCACCCATAAGGACGATTAGTTATCTCCCAAGTTTCATTCACCAAGATGGAATGCATCTCGCTACAAACCGCTTCCTTCCAGTAGTCAGCATCTTCAGATGCATAGGTCTCTGAAATAGAACTGGGAGTGTCATCTATGAGGTACACAAGAAAATCATCACCAAAGGACTTTGCAGTCCTCTGTCTCTTGCTCCTAATAGGAACTTCATTGTTCTCCTCCACATGACTTTCAGAGTGTTCCATCGAAATTGTATGTTCGGTAATTGTAACTGGTTCCTGATTCGATGAACTAGGCATCTCCTAATTAGATGTGGTAGCCATATCCTTCATGGGAAGGATATCTTGAAATAAAGTCACATCATTTGACTCCATTATCGTACCGATATGCATGTCAGGTACCTCAGATTTTACAACCAAGAATCTATAGCCAATGCTATGAAAAGCATATCCCAGGAAAACACAATCCACAGTCTTTGGTCCAAGCTTCCGCTTCTTGGAAATTGGAGCATTCACTTTCGCCAAACAACCCCATGTTCACAGATAAGAGAGTTTTAACCTTTTCTTCTCCCATTCCTTGAATGGAGTTATCTCTTTATTCTTTGTGGGGACTCGGTTCAGGACATGACATGCTGTCAATATCGCCTCTGTAAGTGCATCTAGTGCCACCCCTAGTTGGTTTTGGACTATTGACGACAAACCTAGTTGAGGGACTGATGTGTTTGTGAGAATTGCAGGATAACACAGGTAGAAGTCCCTCATTGATTCGGTTTTCCTAGCAGAGATGACCCCTAAAAATGTATGAAGACATTGATGTCAAAGGTGGTATATGAAGATATTCTCATTGAAGACTATGACAAGAGAAGACATCGCATGAAGCCTATGGAGCTCGAAGACTTAGATCTTTTGTAGTTCTGTTTCTTCTTTGTTGAGTCATAGGAACCACCATACTGTTATGTGGGGCCAAGTGAACCAGTCAGAATGACTGAAGTGATGCTTAACCAAAACCTATGTCTTCCAGTGAAGACTATGAGAGCGAAACTTGTCCAGAGTCGGACAAGTCAGCTTTGCTTGAAGCCCAAGTAAAGCTGTCGCATGAGTTTGAAATCTGACCGTTGGAACAGGTATCAGTTCCTTAGTGACCCAGGGTTATTTCGGACAAATCAGGTCGGGTTGCCTAGTGGCTATAAATAGCCCACCCCCTACAACCATAAACGGTTGGCTGCTCAGAGTTAGAGCACGGCTTTTGTCATTTGAGAGCAACCCACCTTGAAGCCTTTGAGAGAGAATTCCTTGCGAGGATAAAGCCCTAACCACCCAGAGCCTAAGAGTGTTAGGCATCACTTAAGTCTTCTTGTATGTGTGATCTGAAGACTTATTACACTTGAGGACTGTGAATCCTCCAGCCGGTTCGGCGTCGCGTTCTGAGCATCCAAGAGACATTGTGGATCGCCGGTGAACGATGTCTGTGAAGGTTTGGGAGTCTACCTTGAAGACTTACCAGAGTGATTGGGCGAGGTCTGTGTGACCTTAGCTCAAGGGGAATACGGTGAGGACTTGGTGTCCTGAGCTGCGTGTTCAGGACTGGGTGTCCGGGACTGTGTGTCCTCAGGTTTAAATACCTAGCCGCCCCAACCAGACGTACGGTTGACACAGCAACTGGAACTGGTCCAACAAATCATTGTCTTCAACGAGTCACTGGTTTCATCCTTCTCTTCCCTTTACTTACTGTTACTCCTTGTGAAGTCATTGTATGATTGCACTATCTTTTGTCTTCACTGAGTGACTATGTGTTCTGTTTGGCTTCATAATATCTTCCTACCCGATCCTTACTACATTGCTGCTATTAGTCATTGTGCTCTCATTCCATTGAATACTTGACTATGTTTTTCCTAGTGTAGTCTACCTTCCGCTGCATGGTAATAGGTTTATTTCTATCGTTTGTCTTCAAAACTTCCACGTTTTGAAGACTTTCATAAAAATCGCCTATTCACGCCCCCTCTAGTCGATATAACGCACTTTCAATTGGTATCAGAGCAAGGTACTCCCTTGTTCTGTGTGATTCAGTTTAACCACCTGGAGTTTTAGCTATGTCGACTGCAGGGATAATTAAAGTCTCCGCTGCGTGCCCCGTCTTCGATGGAACTGAATATCCCTACTGGAAGAATAAGATGCGCATGCATCTTGAAGCCATTGACGTCGACCTATGGTATGTCGTCAAGAATGGCGTTCCCAAGGCTGGAGAAGGTGTCACTGCTGCTGATGTCAAGAAGTTCGTTCAACTGGACTCTACTGCCA
The DNA here is from genome assembly GCF_003073215.2 of Triticum urartu. Taxonomy (NCBI): domain Eukaryota; kingdom Viridiplantae; phylum Streptophyta; class Magnoliopsida; order Poales; family Poaceae; genus Triticum; species Triticum urartu. Next base: position 744,504,486 of record NC_053024.1, read on the forward strand.
AGAATATCATCTGTGGTCATCTGACCAAAGGACAGTATGGCCGTGTGAGTGCTTTGGAAACATCTAAGCCAGTCTGGGACTGGCTCTCCAAGGTCAACGAAGGCGTCTTAACCCAGAGAGATCGGAGAATCAGTGTTCTTCGCAACCTATTCAACCGCTTTAAGCGAAATGACAATGAGAATGTCCAGCTCACGTTTGATCGACTCACTGACATCACAAATGAGCTTCAAGCCCTCGGCGCTACTGAGATTACCAAGCATGAAGTCGTCAAGACACTACTGAGATCACTTGACAGTTCGTTTGACACACTAGCCCTGATGATTCAAGAACGTCCTGATTTAAAGACACTCGATCCGTCTGACATACTTGAGAGGCTCAACACACATGAGTTTCAGCTTTCTGAGAAAAGAGATATCTACGGTCCAAACTATGGGCGAACTCGTGCCTTGAAGGCAAAAGCTGTCTCCTCATCTGAAGAAGAATCTGACAGTAGTTCTGATGATCCCGAAGACAGTGGAAGGGAACTTGCTATGCTTGTGAAGAAGTTCCAAAAATTCACGAAGAAGAAAGGTTTCAGAAAGTCTTCACGATCAAGCTCAAGGAATGATGAAGCTTCTGCTCATGACTACAAGAAGAAAACATGTCACAAGTGCAAGAAACCTGGCCACTTCATCTCTGAGTGTCCGCAGTGGGACAATGAGAACAAAAAGAAGAAGAAGAGCAAGAAATATGACTCTGACGACAAGAAGAAGAAGAAATACTCAAAGTCTTCTTCCATGTCTTCCTCAAAGTCTTCATCACACAAGAAGAGCTCATCTGGCAAGGCACGTGCGTTTGTTGGCAAGGAAATGGATTCAGAGGAGGAGTCCGCTTCTGAGGAGGCAGAGGTGGAGTCTAAGGAGGAGTCCGATTCTGGCGTTGCAAGTCTGGCTACAGCATACGTTGCCAAGTCCATCTTCAACACTGAAGACAATGACTTCACCACCGACACTTATGCAAATGACAAGGACTACTCCGCTCCTACCTACTGCTTCATGGCACGCGGTGCCAAGGTAAACACACGCACTACTCACTATCAAACATCTAGTGACGATGACTCTGATTGTGGTTCAAGACCCAGCTACAAAACACTTGCTAAAATTGCAACTGAACAACAGAAAGCCATGGAACATATTCAAAAACTGTTAGACAAAAGCGATGATCTGTTAGGCGCTGAAATGACACGATCTGAGTCCTTCATTGAAGACATAAAAAATCTTCACGTTAAGTATGAGGAACTTGAAAGTCATCATGAAACGCTCTCAACAACTCATGAAAAGCTTTCCTATGATTATCTTCAAAGGAAGCAAGATCTTGAGAAATTGAGAGCGGCTCATGAAGATCTTCAAAAGGAAAACGAGTCACATCGCGCCAAACAGATTAGTTCCGCTCAGGAAGGATTTGAACCACCATGTCTTAAATGCATCGAGCGTGACAATGCTACTTCTGTTGCTGAGTGTTCTACTGGTGCTACTGTTGCAATATCTTCAACTGTTGATGTGGTAACTAACCCCTCTGCTGAGGATACCACTGCTATTGCTGATGAGAATGCTAGGTTGAAGACATTGCTTGAAACAGAGATGTACAAAAGTCTCAAAGGGCATCAGACACTACGTGAAGTCCTCAAAAGGCAGATCCTGAACCAAAACCCTAGGAAAGAGGGTGTTGGGTTCGTAAGGAAAATGAATGTTGATGGCTCTTACTGGAAACCTGAGCAGTACCCCAAAACCACATGGGTTGCTGCAAAGGAACCTTCAGCAGATCCATCCAATCTAGTTGGCTTCACTTGTGCTAACCCCATTGTCATTGATGAATCCTTTGATGCAAACTATAAACTGTTTAAGAATCAGAATGGTGAAGTGTTTGCCAGGTACATTGGTTCTAACTACAGGAATGGACCGCCTATGAAGAAGATCTGGGTGCCGAAAAGGTGTTTGGAAAATCTTCCTGTGAATGTCATCATGACACCACAGGTGAAGAAGACAAGCCCCAGACCACAGGCTTCATACGGCCCAAAGGCTTCATACAGACAGAGGACTCACCTGAGTCGCACTAACGCAAATGTTTTGCAGGGAAACCGTACTCAGGACTATGAATACGAGCGCGGTTCATCGAACCGCCATGTTCATAAGACCAAGAACTATTCTGCTTATTCTTATGAGTACTATTGTCCGCTTGCAAGACTTTTTGCTAGGGCTCCAAAGCCAAAGTTCTCAGACGCTGCACTTAGACTTATTGCTTCTAAGCCACCCTTGAAGATGTGGGTGGCTAAGAAAGCTTAACTCTCTTTTGCAGGGAAAGGTCTCCAGCAGAAAACCAAAATCTTCTGACGCTATTGCTGGGGACCTTAAACATCTTGTAGGGCGCAAGATCAAATGCCCGAATGGTCTTACTATGTACTTCGTTCCTGAATCGCTTGCTACTCTCATCTAAGCTTTCATTACCCACTGGTTCGTCAAATGTTTTTGCTTCACAATTCTCTTTGTGAAGCCTATCCCCCTAACTGCACTGTAGGGTACGACACCAGCGTCTTCCGAATAGATTATTGATAGTGGGTGTACCAATCACATGACTGGCAAAAGAAGCCTTCTTATGGACTCAACCTTACGTCCATCCGACAAGAGTCACATCACATTTGCTGACACTGGTAAAAGTAAGGTATTGGGTCTAGGTAGAGTTGCAATCTCAAAGGATCAACACATGGATAAAGTCAAGCTTGTTAAATCCCTTGGCTTCAACTTAATGTCTGTCTCAATGCTTTGCGATTTGAACATGATCGTAATGTTTGGAAAATATCGCTGCCTTGTTCTAATGGAATCTGACAAGTATCTAGTGTTTGAAGGGTATCGGAAAGATGATTTGTACGTGGTAGATTTCTCAGTAGGACCACAACTTGCCGTATGTCTTCTAGCAAAAGCTTCAGAATGCTGGCTCTGGCATCGAAGGCTAGGGCATGCTGGCATGAGGAACCTCCACACCCTTGCAAAGAAGAAGCATGTCATAGGCATCGAGGGCGTCAAGTTCAAGAAAGATCACTTATGCGGTGCCTGTGAAGCAGGAAAGATGACGAGGGCCAAACATCCCTCGAAGACAATCATGACAACTACTCAACCCTTCGAACTGCTCCACATGGATCTTTTCGGTCCTACTCATTACTCAACTCTTACTACTACTGCTTGTCTCTATGGCTTTGTCATTGTTGATGATTATTCTAGATATACTTGGGTGCACATAATCCTCTACAAGACTGAAGTGCAGGATGTCTTCAGACGCTTCGCCAATCGAGCAATGAACAACTATGGCGCCAAGATAAAGCACATCAGAAGTGACAATGGCACTGAATTCAAGAACACTGGCCTTGATACATATCTTGATACTTTGGGCATCACACATGAATTCTCAGCCCCGTACATGCCACAGCAGAATGGCGTCGTCGAACGCAAGAACAGAACACTCATTGAGATGGCCCGAACGATGCTTGATGAATACAAGACTCCAAGAAAATTCTGGCCTGAAGCCATTGATACTGCATGCCATACAATCGATCATGTTTATCTTCACAAGCTTCTGAACAAGACATCTTATGAGCTCCTTACTGGCAAGAGGCCAAATGTCAGTTACTTCAGAGTATTTGGCGCCAGGTGCTGGATCAAGGATCCACATCACACTTCAAAATTTGCACCAAAAGCACATGAGGGTTTTATGCTTGGATATGGAAAGGATTCGCACTCCTACAGAGTCTTCAATCTCTTTCATTATAAAGTGGTTGAAACAGTGGATGTGCGATTTGATGAGACTAACGGTTCACAAAGAGAACACCTGCCAAATGTGCTAGATGAAGTTCCATCCAACGAATCAATCAAGCTAATGGGAACTGGAGAAATCATACCCTTTGAAGCTCAACCTGAAGAGGAACTTATCATCTCCGCACCTAATCAACCTGAAGACAATGCTCAGCCCGAAGACAATTCCTCTAACAATGACAATGATCAGCAAGAGCAAAATTTTCGCCCTGTACATCCTCGTGTTGCCAATGAAGTGCAGATTGAGAGAATAATTGATAGCATCAATGCACCCGGTCCGCTCACTCGTTCAAGGGCAACACAGCTAGCAAATTTCTGTGGGCACTTCGCATTCGTCTCAATAACAGAACCCAAGAAAGTTGAAGAAGCCTTCATGGAACCTGAAGGAATTCAAGCTATGCAAGAAGAGCTTCAACAGTTTGAGCTGAATAATGTATGGGAACTGGTTAAGCGTCCTGATTCTCGGAAGCATAATATAATAGTCACTAAATGGATATACCGCAACAAGCAAGATGAGCATGGTCAATTTGTCAGAAACAAAGCTCATCTCGTTGCTCAAGGATATACTCAAGTGGAAGGAATTGACTTCGATGAAACATTTGCTCCTGTGGCTCGACTTGAAGCCATACGCATACTGCTGGCCTATGCAAATCATCATAACATACTTCTATATAAAATGGATGTGAAGAGCGCTTTTCTCAATGGCAAGATTGAAGAAGAAGTGTATGTTGCACAACCGCCTGGCTTTGAAGATCCAAAACATCCTGACATGGTATACAAGCTCAACAAGGCACTGTATGGCCTCAAACAAGCCCCTCGGGCTTGGTATGACACACTCAAATACTTCCTGAAGAGCAAAGGCTTCATACCTGGTTCCCTCGACCCCACTCTCTTCACGAAGACATATGATGGTGAACTGTTTGTGTGCCAAATATATGTGGATGACATTATCTTCGGCTGCACCAATCAGAAGTACAGTGAAGAGTTTGGATATATGATGCAAGAGCAATATCAGATGTCCATGATGGGAGAGCTGAAGTTCTTCCTCGGTCTTCAAATACGACAGCAACGCAACGGCATCTTCATATCTCAAGAGAAGTATCTCAAAGATTGCCTGAAGAAGTTCGATATGCAAGACTGCAAAGGCTTCACGACGCCAATGCCAGCCAAACATCATCTGGGTCCCGACGACAATGGTAAAGAGTTTGATCAAAAGGTATACCGCTCCATGATTGGTTCTTTACTTTATCTATGTGCATCTAGGCCAGATATTATGCTTAGTGTTTGCATGTGTGCTCGATTCCATGCGGTACCAAAGGAGTCGCATCACTTAGCTGTGAAGCGAAGTCTTCGATATTTGGCTCACACCCCAACTCTAGGATTATGGTGTCCAAAGGGCTCAGAGTTTGATCTGGTTGGATTCTCAGATGCTGATTATGCTGGTGAGAAGGTTGATCGCAAGTCTACATCAGGCACATGTCATTTTCTGGGACGATCACTTGTATGTTGGTCTTCAAAGAAGCAGAACTGTGTATCTCTCTCCACTGCTGAATCTGAATACATTGCTGCTCGATCTTGCTGCGCTCAGCTTCTGTGGAAGAAGCAAACACTCAAAGACTATGACATTCATCTGAAGCAAGTGCCACTCTACTGCGACAACGAAAGCGCCATCAAGATTGCCAACAACCCAGTTCAGCACTCGAAGACAAAGCACATTGAGATTCGTCATCACTTTCTCAGAGATCATGTTGTGAAGGAAGATATTGATATCATACATGTCAACACTGAAGAACAATTGGCAGATATCTTCACCAAGCCTTTGGATGAGAAGAGATTTTGCAAGTTACGGTGTGAGCTAAATATCTTGGAATCCTCAAATGTCCTGTGATCAAGCACACATTCTAACACTTATGCATATTGATGACTTAGATGTGCAACACACGAAGTAAAGTATATCTTCAATCAATGAAGACATACATTCTAAGTGTGAATACATTAATGTGGAATTTGACTTCGGAGCGCCACGATAATTGTGCACCGTGTCTGGGTCTAATACTTCCTATACGGTGGGTAACGCCACCACCGAAGGTTCTGTTTGGAGTGTTTCACTCACGGCGTTACATTTGCTATGTCTTCACATTTGGTTTGGCTTCAATTTCAACATGTCTTCATGATTATCTTCACTATATTGATTATATATATACTAGTGTTCTGTCCTCTACAACATTCACTTATAGCTATGTCTTCTTGTTGAATCTTTTGAACTAAGTGAATGTGATCGGACCCTAACCTCTCTATGCTTTCTATCTCAAACTCTATCTCTCCAAATCATATGCATTCTATTGAAACTGTCGAATGTCTTCTCTGCGTCCTTGTCAGCAGAAGATACAGAGACAAACATTAAATCCGTTTTCAATGCTCATTCCTTCACCTGAAACCCAGAGAAGTGGGAACGATCACCCGACAATCCAGGCATGTGTGGGACGAGGAACAACCCCCGATATGCTGCATAATGGCCACGTGTTCCTCAGATGTGAATCGCCAGGGGCACCTGTGTAATAACACTGAGCCGCCCCTGTCCCTATAAATACACGCCTCACCACAGTCATTATCTCTTCTTCCACTCTCGCACGAACCCTAGCGCCACCGCTAGCTCTCGACGATGCCGGCGACGAAGCGCTTAGCTGCCGCAACCTCTCCGACGCAGTCTTCACGCCGACCGCGGACATCGTCCTCTCTGCTGTCACCGTAGGTGTCCTCCGTCGCCAAGCTAGGGCACGGACGATCGAACTGCTCGGCCTCCTCTTCCACTCCGTCTAGCAGTTCTTCGTGTGGTAAATAAAACTTCCTTTTTACGGCCCCTTTGATCCTACAGATTCATCACTTTCAACCACAAGTAGTTTCTGTTCACACATGTTGGATCCACTTCATACTACATCTCATATTATGCCTAGTATGTTCACTTATGCTTCACATAGCAGTTAGATTCCTCACTTGTACTGATCTCTGGATTCGTACAAATCCAGAACCAACTCCTTATCTATGAGTGAATGTCTTCGCACGATGAGGTCAATGTCTTCTAAACTGATTTATCTTCAAGATCTTCTGAGAATGCATATGACCTCTTCCCCTTCCCTCGCAAATTTAATGCTGTCACAGGTACATGTCCGTGGGAGAATCCCTTGGTTCTCATAGTCTGCATTCATTTGCAGAATTCTTACAGCATCATATAAATTCTCCCGAAGCCAGTTCCTGTTTGTCCAGCAAGCGAAAGCCTCTGAAGCCTTTGAACGTGTTGAAGCCATTCAGTTTAAAGTTCATGGCTACAGAGAAATCTGCAAGGAAGGGAGGCAGACAGCGTCGCAGGGGAACATCAAGAGATTTGCCTGATGACCTCTCAGAGCTTTACAAGACAGATCCTGAAGAGGATTATAATCAGCGCAAGACCCGAATCCAGTGGATTCGAAGATATTGGGCAGAACAGTGGTACAAATACAGATTCTTGACCAAGGAATATGCTGAGAAGAGTGCTATCAAAAGTCCTTGGGGTGATGTTCTCTTCCGAGGCCTTCCACCCAAGAATAGAGCTGAAGCTATTACTCAGGGTTTCTATCCGTGTATGGTCCGTGGACCTCAGCCTGAAGATGCCGACCCATCATCATTGCTATGGTGTCGTGACGATAATCTCTTCAAGCACAACTTCCAGCACGCAAAGGCATCGGCCAAGGAAAACAAGAAGTCATTGGGACTAGACTTCAACCCTGGTCCTTCTGCTCCCCGGGCTGACGGCACACGCGATGCAGAACCCAATGTCATCGGTCCTTTCTACAACCTTGATGGCCTCATCACTCACATCTCAGTTCAAGGTGCCAAAGTGGATCATTCTAATGATGATGCTGATAGTGATGAAGCCCCAGCTCCTACTCCAAATCCGCAGAAGCCAAAGAAGGCTAAGGCTTCAAGATCAGCTGCTCCACCAAAAATCTCACGGGCGAAGCCACTGGCTACTGCACCTCCTGAAGACAGTGTGCAGTCTGAAGATCTGTCACGCATCTCCAAGCCCCAGAATGTCAAGATGCCTCTGCCGCACACCAGCCAAGAACTAACTGCTGCTGCCATTCTGCGCAACGATGCCACTGATCTGTCCAGTGATGAAGATCTGGTAGATGACACTCTTGAGCAACTGATCAAGAGCAAAGAAGAAGCGGAAATCTTCAACAATTTGCCTCTCTTTGACGTGGCAATCATCCACGACTTCATCGATGAGTGGCTTTAAACGCCCAACCTCACCTTTGAAGACCTGCAACTTCCCATTGGTCTCAGTGTCTCCTTCCATGGCGCCATTGCTTCAGAGCTAGCTCTAGCTCAGCGCATCGTCGAACTGAAACAGAAGATTGACTTTGAGAAAGCTCAGTTCAAGAAGCATATGACCAAGCTCAGCATGCAAGAGGTCAAGAACTTCAAGATCATGCTGCACGAGCTTAAAGAAGCCTTTCTCAAGAAGCATGAAGAAGCTCAAGGTTCTCGTAAGCGCATGAAGAGCCTGGCTGACAAGTGTGTGCAAGCCTACAATGAGGCTGAGAAGTGCAAGGCCCTTGGGCGTCCTGGCATCGACCCAGGATGGCTGCAAAGAAGAAGAAGAAGCCCGCTATGACCGAACCCGACGCACCAAGGCAGGAAGCAGATCCCATTGTCTTCCCAACTAGCATGATTGGCTCGAAGCCAAAGGCCAGGTGAACCGCTTCAGAACTGAAGAAGACGAGGACTGCTGAGGCTGAAGCCAGAAAGAGGAAACATCCCGAAGCCTCTGCTACTGCTCCCTCCAAGAAGAAGCGGAAGACCAAGAAGGACGGGCTGCTCCCACAGAGCCCTTGATTGTTGAACCCATCTCCATGGTTCGCCCAGCCACTGAACATTAAGAGCGCCAACTAACTGTCCATGAGCCTACTTTCATAGAGGCTCATGAAGCTGAAGACTTCCCAGCAGCTGATCCCACTGCTGCTGAAGACATTGGTCACCATGACCATGTTGAAGATGATGCAGTTCTTCCTCAGATCGAGCACCAACAGGTATCATCGCCTGTGCTAACGCACAACGAACTCATCAGCATTAGTCGTCCTTTGACGCCAATTGCTCAGGATGCATCATGGGCTGATCACCCACAAGCACAAGAGGAAGATGACTTTGAGGCCCAGCCAACTCCAGTCTCTGAGTCTGAAGCTAAAGCTGCTAAAGACATTCTGGCTGCATCAGCCGATGAAGAAGAAACCCCAAGAGCTGCTACACCCCTGTCTCACCAAGGAGCTGTTCTCGAGGAGAACGTGACTGTGACTGACCCTCCAGCTCATCAAGTGGAGGTTGAGAATCTTGAGACTGCCACCACCAACACCAATGAAGCCACTGACGCTGTCATGGCTGAAGCCAATGTGGAGCCTACACCAACCCACGCACCAAAAGTCAGCGAAGCCAATGATACTACTGCTTCTGTTCCTGCCCCTGCTGCTGGTCCTTAGTTTGACTAGCATGTTGAGCACATGCCTCAGGTACAGAAGCCAATCCCGAGACTGCCCAGGTTTCCAGGTCCTGCATCAGCACCTGGATCCTTCAATGTCAACGGCTTCGAAGCAGACAACACTTTCTTCAATAGCTCCAAGAACCCCTACTCAAGGGAAGGAATATCTTCTGATCGGTTCTGGAGCTATCCGCAATGAAGCTATTACTCCTACATTCTGTACAATCAAGGTCGCATCTTCCCACATAAGCATCTTGACATCAAAGCAATAGCTGGTCTTCCCTGTCTGGAAGAAGCTCTGGATTGCTTCAAAGAGGTTGGATTGCTGCCGTTTGTCACCGACCAAGAGCACTAGAATGAAGAGTTGCTGCTTCAATTCTATGCCACACTTCACATCCGTGGGTACAACAGAGATCCGAAGACTTGGGTCCTGGAGTGGATGACAGGAAATGTTCATCACGAAGCCAAAGCCTTTGATATCATTGAGCTCACTGGTCTGCCCATTCCTGGCGATCTGTACGAACCTGTCAGTCAGCTTCACAGTGAAGCTATGGAGAACATCTTTCAGAAGACTGAACCAAACATGATTCAGATGCTCAGTATGATGAAGCCATTGCCACAAGATGCTGCATATCCTAAGGAGTTTCTTGTTGAAGACCTTGAGTATCTGCCAATGACTATTTATCACATCATAAGGCAAATTCTCTGGCCTATCAAAGGACATTCTCCACATGCCAAGCTGGAAGGTGCAATGAAGACTTTGGTCTTCTATATTCTTCATGGCAAATGCTTCAATGAACAGGACTTCTTCATCCGCCAACTTGCTGCATTAGGCTCTGATCTTTTTGTCTTGAAGTTCTACGCTCCATGGATAATGCGGCTGATTAAACTCCACTCCGCTATCTCATATTAGCCATATGCTCGCAATCATCGGATCTTTCTGCCTGATGTGGATATGTCTGTTGAAGCCATTTATCCGAGCCTGCCAAGGAACCTCTAAGTCTCCAGAATGTGGAGCATCAAAGTTTTTCTCAGAACATTGAAGGAGTTGAAGCAGTCACTCGTGTGTATCCTTTGGCTGGAACTACACATGCACCACATCCTGCCCTTACTGAAGCGACAGCACAATTGCCCAACGACCCAAGAAGCGCACTCGTGTTCTTAATGACCGAGAGCTTCTGGTGGCTCTTCATCAGAAACAGGATAGGCATCATGACTGGCTGAAGCACCAAATGCAAAGCCTCTTGGTGGATGTCAACCGCATTCGCAATCTTGCCACCAAGAATGCCTTTGTTGCACATGAAACCTCTCGACACACCTGGAAAGGGTTGACGCTGATGTGCTATGAAGATGATCTTCAAGAGGATGGCTTCTCTGAACGCTTCAAGTTTGACTCCACACCTCCTTGAAGGGCAGTGCTGCGACGAACTCCATCTCTTGAAGACTCTGAGTTCTCTTCCTCTGCTGCAACTGTGAATGCCAGAGTGATCGAGGACGAAGACGATGCTACTTCACCACCACCTCCTTCAGCACGCATCGACACTGCTCCAAGTTCTTCTGCACCGCCGAACACCACCGACGACCCTGCTGCTTCACCTACTCTTCATGGGAACGAGTAGATGCTCTATGTCTTCAAACCTTTTTGGTCCTTACTGACAAAAGGGGGAGAAGCATATGAGTTTGATAGTCTTCAAGCGGGTCCACATGGGCGGTTGCTTTATATTTTGCCTCGTGTTTACAACTCTAGTTTTCATACATTTGGTTCTTTGAGTTGTAACACCTGAACTCGATGGTCGTCTGCTACTTATTTTCTACTTCATGATGCGACGATAAATTCCGCATGTGCGACGATAAATTCCGCACTTAGATCATTTTGCACACGTCCATTTTCCATTATGCATGTCATTATCTTCACATACCTTCTCATGCATAATGAATTGTCATCATATGTTGAAGAGAATCTCCACGAGTACAACCTGCCATGTGCATTTGCATTCCAAAAGCAAATTACTTATATGCACATCTTCAGGGGGAGCCCTTGCAACTTATGAAGACAATTCCTTATCCTTTACAATTTCACATATTATATTCCCCGTTGAAACCTTCAACTAGTTTGTCATCAATCACCAAAAAGGGGGAGATTGTAAGTGCATCTACTGCCACCCCTAGTTGGTTTTGGAGTATTGACGACAAACCTAGTTGAGGGACTAATGTGTTTGTGACAATTGCAGGATAACACAGGTAGAAGTCCCTCATTGATTCGATTTTCCTACCAGAGATGACCCCTAAAAATGTATGAAGACATTGATGTCAAAGGTGGTATATGAAGATATTCACATTGAAGACTATGACAAGAGAAGACATCACATGAAGCCTATGGAGCTCGAAGACTTAGGTCTTTCGTAGTTCTTTTTCTTCTTTATTGAGTCATAGGAACCACCGTACTGTTAAGTGGGGTCCAAGAGAACCAGTCAGAATGACTGAAGTGATGCTTAACCAAAACCTATGTCTTCGAGTGAAGACTATGAGAGCGAATCTTGTCCAGAGTCGGACAAGTCAGCTTTGCTTGTAGCCCAAGTAAAGTTGCCGTGTGTCTTTGAAATCTGACCGTTGGAACACGTGTCAGTTCCTTAGTGACCCAGGGTCATTTCGGACAAATCAGGTCGGGTTGCCCAGTGGCTATAAATAGCCCACCCCATACAGCCATAAACGGTTGGCTGCTTAGAGTTAGAGTTCGGCTTTTGTCGTTTGAGAGCAACCCACCTCAAAGCCTTTGAGAGAGAATTCCTTGCGAGGATAAAGCCCTAACCACCCAGAGCAAAAGAGTGTTAGACATCACTTAAGTCTTCTTGTTTGTGTGATCTGAAGACTTATTACACTTGAGGACTGTGAATCCTCCAGCTGGTTAGGCGTCGCGTTCTGAGCATCCAAGAGACAATGTGGATCGCCGGTGAACGAAGTCTGTGAAGGTTTGGGAGTCTACCTTGAAGACTTACCAGAGTGATTGGGCGAGGTCTGTGTGACCTTAGCTCAAGGGGAATACGGTGAGGACTGGGTGTCCTGAGCTGCGTGTTCAGGACTAGGTGTCCGGGACTGTGTGTCCTCAGGTTTAAATACGTAGCCGCCCTAACTAGACGTACAGTTGTCACAGCAACTGGAATAGGTCCAACAAATCATTGTCTTCAACGAGTCACTGGTTTCATCCTTCCCTTCCCTTTACTTACTGTTGGTCCTGGTGAAGTCATTGTATGATTGCACTATCTTTTGTCTTCACTGAGTGACTGTGTGTTCTGCTTGGCTTCATACTATCTTCCTACCTGATCCTTACTACATTGCTGCTATTAGTCATTGTGCTTTCACTTCATTGAATACTTGACTATGGTTTGCCTAGTGTAGTTTACCTTCCACTGCATGGTAATAGGTTTATTTCTATCGTTTGTCTTCGAAACTTCCACGTTTCGAAGACTTTCATAAAAATCGCCTATTCACCCCCCTCTAGTTGATATAACGCACTTCCAGTGTGGCATTCACGTCTTTGTCATGTTAACTTTGGTTGCATGTCGCGACTAGCAAAGTTGAACTTAATCCCTAGTTTCACCCCCGTCAAGGGATCTAAGTGTCAAGTGTGTGTGCAAGCTAAGCAACCTCGTAAGTCTCACACGACTGCGAAAATAAGAAATCTTGCACCACTAGAGCGCATACATTCAGATCAGTGTGAAATGAATGGTGTGTTGACAAAAGGTGGAAAGAAATATTTCATGACGTTAATTGATGACTCCACTAGATACTGCATGGTGGGGGGAGGCGATATTGACAGCATGTCATGTCCTGAACCGAGTCCCCACAAAGAACAAAGAGATAACTCCATTCGAGGAATGGGAGAAGAAAAGGTTAAAACTCTCTTATCTGTGAACATGGGGTTGTTTGGCGAAAGTGAATGCTCCAATTTCCAAGAAGCGGCAGCTTGGACCAAAGACTGTCGATTGTGTTTTCCTGGGATATGCTTTTCATAGCATTGGCTATAGATTCTTGGTTGTAAAATCTGAGGTACCTGACATGCATATCGGTACGATCATGGAGTCGAATGATGCGACTTTCTTTGAAGATATCTTTCCCATGAAGGATATGGCTACCTCATCTAATCAGGAGATGCCTAGTTCATCGAATTAGGAACCAGTTACAAATACCGAACCTACAATTTCGATGGAACACTCTGAAAGTCCTGTGGAGGAGAACAATGAAGTTCCTATTAGGAGAAAGAGACAGAGGACTGCAAAGTCCTTTGGTGATGATTTTATTGTGTACCTCATAGATGACACTCCCAGTTCTATTTCAGAGGCCTATGCATCTGAAGATGCTGACTACTGGAAGGAAGCGGTTTGTACCGAGATGGATTCCATCTTGGCGAATGAAACTTGGGAGATAACTGATCGTCCTTATGGGTGCAAACCTATAGGATGCAAATGGGTATTCAAGAAGAAGCTTAGGCCTAATGGTACTATTGAAAAGTACAAGGCTCGGCTCGTGGCTAAGGGTTATACCCAAAAGGAAGGTGAAGACTTCTTTGATACTTACTCACCTTTGGCTCGACTGACCACTATTCGAGTTCTACTTTCGCTAGCTGCCTCGCATGGTCTTCTCGTCCATCAAATGGATGTTAAGACTGCTTTCCTAAATGGAGAGTTGGACGAGGAAATTTATATGGAACAACCAGATGGGTTTGTACTAGATGGTCAGGAAGGGAAAGTGTGCATGTTGCTGAAGTCTTTGTACGGACTTAAGCAAGCACCCAAACAGTGGCATGAGAAGTTTGAAAGAACTTTAACAGCTGCAGGCTTTGTTGTGAACGAAGCTGGCATATGTGTGTACTATCGCCATGGTGGGGGCGAGGTAGTTATCCTGTGCTTGTATGTTGATGACATACTTATTTTCGGAACCAATCTGAATGTTATTAAGGAGGTCAAGGATTTCCTATCTCGTTGTTTTGAGATGAAGGATTTAGGAGTGGCTGATGTCGTTCTGAACATCAAGTTGTTGAGAGACAATGATGGTGGGATTACATTGCTTCAATCTCACTATGTGGAAAAGATCTTGAGTCGCTTTGGCTATAGTGACTGCAAGCCCTCTCCAACACCATATGATGCTAGTGTGTTCCTTCGAAAGAATCGAAGAATTTCTAGAGACCAATTGAAGTATTCTCAGATTATTGGCTCGCTTATGTACTTAGACTGGTAGAAAAAGGGCATGTTATCCCGGTTCGCAAGGGCCTTTTGTCCCGGTTCTGGAACCGGACTAAAGGGTCGGTAGTAATGCCCTGTCCCTTTAGTCCCGGTTCAATCCAGAACCGGGACAGATGGGCCTCCACGTGGCCTGTGAACGGAGCACAGGCAGGAGACCCTTTGGTCCCGGTTGGTGGCACCAACCGGGACCAATAGGCATCCACGCGTCAGCATTTCTGTGGCTGGGGTTTTTGTTTTTTTTGAAAGGGGGGGGGGGTTGGGGGGTTTTGGGGGGTTAATTTAGGTGTTTCATATATTGTGTTAGCTAGCTATAAATAATAGAGAGAAGTGTCCTCTCTTATGTCCGTGCTTGGTCGACGCTACGTACTATACATACGTATAGAGAGGACTAGACACGCTAGGTAGCTAGTAATAAAACAAAGGAAATAGAAGATCGTCATGAACATATATGCATACAGAGAGAAGTGATATCGACCACCTCTCCTTCTCCGAGAGATTGGTCGAACAACAAGTTCTCGTATATCTATCCGACACTACCGGCTACATATATACAATAATTATCTCTTACAAATATAATCATACGGACTCAGGGTCCACATAGTATTCTCCGTCTTCAGCAATCATGTGGTCAAGAAAGAATGCCGCCAATTCCTCTTGAATTGCTCGCATGCGAGCTGGTGCTAGGAGTTCATCCCGCTTCCGAAACATCTAATTTAAAGAAGGGGGTCAATACATATATATATATGAATGAATGAAACTCAACACAAATGATGGTAATAAAATAAAATTGTGAATGTTGTTATTTACGTACTTCATATTGTTCGTCAGTGTAGCTCCGCTCACAGGTCGTGTGGCGGATGGACTCGCGAACGTAGTATCCACAGAAATCATTCCCTTGTTCCTGCCACAACCACTTTACAAGAAATAGAGGTCAATCAAACTGATAAGAAAGAATGCCAAATGGTATTGATGAAACTAGCGCTTGAATCACTAGTAGATGCGCGGAACATGCTACTATAGTACTTACTTTCGGGTGTCTAAATTGCAGCTCCTTCGGCAGTCCCGGAGCTTTTCTGGTGAATTTTCTCCAAACCCTGCCGGACAAAGAAAACAATTACATGATATATTAGGAAATGAACAAAGTTGCTGATAGTCCTGGGGATCTTTTCGTCTGGAGTCTAAGACGGTTACTAGTCCCTGGTCAAGCTTAATCTATAGGAGAATATAGTGGAAACTGCACACGCATGCATAACTCATCAATTACATTACTATAACCTTGACTAATATATAAGGGAAACCGAATACGCACAGGACAGAAACACTCACTTGAAGTTATAAGGAAAGTGTATTATATCTTTGTTTTCATTTATTACCGACTTGTCTTTTCTTCAATTCGGCGATCTTCAATCTGCATAATATAGTGAGGATGATTATAAATACATGCAATGAAAGAGTTGAGCTATATAGAGAGACTTAATGACAGAAGTAGTACTACATACAGACAGTAGTAGGCGACCGTTGTTTTATCGAGGGCCAATTGATTGAAAAACTGAAAGAACTCCTCAAATGGAATAGGCAACAGTTCAATTCCAACGAGGTCATGCTCCTTTTTAACTTTCACATACAAAGTACTCCTCCCCCCAGAGTCTCTGCAGATTTTCAAGTACCAATCATGCAATCTTCGCATCATCGTTGATAGAGATCTTTCATCTTTGACGAGAGGCTTCCCGTACTCATATCTTTGTATCTGCACCTCCATGGGTTCATAATGTACATCGTCGGGCAGGTAATCGGCAAGATTGCTATAACCGGGCACCATCCTCGGATCATTAGCGACCTTGTCGCTAGGCACCTTAAGAAGGGGCACGATTGCTTCGCTTGTTCGCCGAGCTGGGCAATTTGTTTCCCAGCTCGTCGTTCTTTCAGCCTTTGATCACTGACAGTACTTCCCGACCGCTCCGCTTCGGCAAATTCCTTTCCAATAATGCGCTCATAGTTTCCTTTCGGCGGAGACTTGGGTGGTTTTGTCAAGGTAGCCAGAATGCGCTTCACTTTCACCGGATCTACCTTCTCCTCCGGAAGTGGATGTCTCTTTGCTTTCAACCCTTGAAACCAGTCATCCACTTCGGTTCGTGCGATCTCGGTGTTCTCCTCCAGGGTCCTCTCGTATGGTAACTTCTCTGGAGTCTTCAGAGAAGGACCGAATCTATATGTTCTCCCGCCTCTGACTGTACTGCTAGACGCCGGCCGAGCAGACAGAGCGGTTGTCTTCTTTACTTGCTTACGAGGCGGAGGAGAAGGACTACGACGCGCCGGAGCAGCCGGAGCGGCGGCAGATCTCTTCCGCCCTTGCTGACGAGGCGGAGAAGGAGGAGGCTGGCTTCTCGGGCGCGTCGGCGCAGGCGGAGAAGGAGGCGGAGTGCCACCACGCGCTGGAGAAGGAGCCGGTCGAGTGCCCTGATCGTCACTCGCGGGAGGAGGAGGCGGAGTGCCCTGATTCGCCGGAGGAGGAGGCGGTGGAGGAGGCGGAGTGCCCTGACTTGCTGGAGGAGGAGGAGGAGGCGGAGGCGTCCAGTTCGGAAGGTTGATGAGCTCCTTCCGCCATAGGCATGGAGTCTTCAGAGCAGACCCCAGCCTAGTCTCCCCTTCACCGGTCGGGTGGTCAAGCTGGAGGTTCTCAAATCCCTCCGTTATGTCATCCACCATCACCCTAGCATATCCTTCTGGAATCGGCCGACAGTGAAAAGTTGCGCCGGGTTCAGTAGGATAAACAAAGCCAACAGCCGCCTTGACCATCAAATTCATCCATTGCGTTATAAGGTGGCAATTTTGAGACTCCGTGATAGCATCCACAGGATAGCTGGCAGGAGCCGTCAAGGCATGCTCCGGCTGAAGCAGCTCGGTGGAAGCCATGCTGCTTCTCCGCTGAGATGGCGGGGTAGCTTCGGAGGAAGCTTCGGCAGTACGTTTGCTGCGATTTGCTTC
This sequence comes from Triticum urartu, assembly GCF_003073215.2. Lineage (NCBI taxonomy): Eukaryota > Viridiplantae > Streptophyta > Magnoliopsida > Poales > Poaceae > Triticum > Triticum urartu. The sequence continues at coordinate 744,522,065 of NC_053024.1, forward strand.
TCGTTCCTCTATCGCTTGTACCCTTGCTTGCAGCGCCTGCATTTGGGTCCGCTGCACTTTTTTCCTCCTCTCATGGGATTTGTAACCGCCTGCGTCCGGAAACCCAACCTTCCACGGAATGGAGCCTGGCATGCCTCGTGTCCGTCCAGGGTGCTCAGGATTCCCGAGGGCCATTGTGAGCTCGTCATTCTCTCTTTCTGGAAAGAACGTCCCTTGCTGCGCTGCTTCGATATAGTGCTGAAGCTTCTTGACTTGTATGTCCATTTGATCGTTCGTCCAAATGCACTTCCCTGTTACAGGGTCCAAGGTTCCGCCAGCCCCGAAGAACCAAGTCCGGCAACAGTCTGGCCAGTTAATTGTCTCTGGTTCGATCCCTTTATCAACCAGATCATTCTCAGTCTTGGCCCACTTAGGCCGGGCTACGAGGTAGCCACCTGACCCCGTGCGATGGTGATGCTGCTTCTTCGCAGCATTTTGCTTGTTTGTCGCCGACATCTTCTTACTCTTTTCCGATGTCTTGTGGGCCACAAATGCGGGCCAGTGATCTCTAATCTTCTCATATCTGCCCTTGAATTCTGGTGTCTCATTATTTTCGACAAACTTATTCAGCTCTTTCTTCCACCTCTTGAATAGTTCTGCTATCCTCTTAAGAGCAAAAGACTTGATTAATTGCTCTTTAACTGGCTTCTCTGGATTATCCTCTGGCGGTAGGGTGAAATTTGACTTCAGCTTAGTCCAAAGATCATTTTTCTGCATACCATTGACATAAGACACCTCAGGGTCTTCTGTAGCCGGCTTAAACCATTGCTGGATGCTGATCGGGATCTTGTCCCTAACCGAAACCCCGCACTGAGCAACAAATGCGCTCTTTGTCCAGAGGGGTTCAATCGGTTGGCTGTTGGGCGCGATTGCTATGATCTCAAACTTTTCATCCGAGTTCAACTTTTTCTTCGGGCCTCGTCTCTTTACCGAATTTGTGCTCGATCCGGAGGGCTAGAAAAAAGAACAAAGACTTAATTAATATGTGTACATACCAAAAGAATGAATGCATCAATTAGCTAGTCAGCAGAAGCTTAACTAATATATATACCTGGCCGGACTCGGTTCGGTCACCGGAGACGTCATCACGGTCTCCTTCTTGCACCGGCATTGGGTCACTTGAGCCGTCCTCACGGTCTCCTTCTTGCACCGGCATTAGGTCACCGGAGCCATCATAATCATAGCCAACTGCTTCCAGACCATCGGTGTCGTTGAGAAACAACAAGCAGATGGCATCACTTCCTCGTGCGATTATGTCCCCCAACAACTCTTCTTGTACTTCGTCTCGGGCGGTGTCCATAGTTTCTACAAATATTGACAACATGGCAATTACTATTCAAACATGACAGATGGATATATTAGTGGCAAAAACGTAGAACTAATATTAATTAGTGGCCTCGACGCTGCTTCTCTAGGGTTTGGGATGGCCTCGACGCTGCTTCTCTAGGGTTTGGGGTGGCCTCGACAACGCTTAAAGGATAAAAAAAGAAGTTACTCCTCTATTCTTTCTTCTCCTCTTTTTTTATTCTTCCTCTTTTTTTTATCGGGAACGAGGGTCGTCGAGGGTCGCCGAGCGGTAGAGGAAACCCTAAATAGCAAGTATCGTGGGTGTGAGATACATGTGGCCGTCGGTGTCGGACACTACATCCACATCCCACAAGTGACGTGGGCGTCGAAGCCGGCGCCACTTGTGGGACGTGGATGTAGTGTCCGACAGACCGGTACATGTATCTCACACCGACGATACATTCTATTTAGGGTTTCTCCTCTACCGCTCGGCGACCCTCGACGACCCTCGTTCCCGATAAAAAAAGAGGAAGAAGAAAAAAAAAAGAGGAGAAGAAAGAATAGAGGAGAAGAACCCCTCTATTCTTTCATCTCCTCTGTTGTCTTCTTCTTCCTCTTCTTTTTTTATCCTCTTCTTCCTCTCATGTTCGAGAGGATCGCCGAGGGGTCGGGAGGTTGCCTAGTGTCAAAGGATTCAACAAAACCATGTCTTCATCATTAGGCGAAAGTAACAGGTGCATGATGGTACGAAGCTCTCCAAAGTTATTTTGGAACGGAGTCCCAAATAAGATAATTCGCATTTTGGTACAAAGTTCAGCAAGAACCTTCCAAATATCGTTATTTGTAAGGCCTTTGCTGAAATTCATACAAAAAGGCAAATTATCCTATCCGGGACACCATTCCAAAATAACTTTGGAGGACTTCGTCATGCCCTGGTTACTTCCGGCTAATGATGAAGCCATGGATTTCTTCAATACTTTGACACTAGGAAACCTCTCTCGACCCCTCAGCGATCCTCGACCGCTCGAACCCTCGACGACCCTGGAACCCTCGACCCCTAGACGACCCTGGAACCCTCGACCCTCGATCCCTCGACCCTATAGAACCCTCGAAGAAAGGAATAGCTAGAGGAGAAGATCAAAGAAAAAAAAGAAGAAGAAAAAAGAGGAGAAGAAGAAAGGAATAGTGGAGAAGATTCTCTTCTTTTCCACTATTCCTTTCTTCCTCTCCTCTTCTTTTTCTTCTTTTTTCTTCTTCTAATTTATTTCTCCTTTTCTTCCTCTCCTCTTGTTCTTTCTTTCCTCTTCTTATTTTCTTCTTTCCTGTCCTTCTTTTCCTTCCTTTCTTAATATCACTTAGCAAATACCCTAACCTAAAATGCAACAAACATAAAATGCAACAAACATAAAATGCACTAAATCGATCAACTAACCTAAAATCAGTGATAAAACGCACTAACCTAAAATCGATATCTACTTAACAACTTAAAAAAATACATATATGAAAAAATGCATATATGAAAAAAACATCATCATATCATCAACAGAAAAAATATTATTTTTTCTAAGAATCTATCTTTTCAGCACATACATATACTCATACATCATCATATACTCATACATATACTCATACATATACATATAATCTGCAGGAAAAAACATATATGTGTTTGCAAAAAAAGGGCGAAGAGGGGGGCGGTGCCGGCCCAGACCACAGCGAGGCAGAGGCGACGGCGGCGCGGGGCAGCTGGGGCGCGGCGAGGCAGAGGTGACGGCGAGGCAGAGGCGGGGCGGCGACAGCGTCGGGGCGCGACGCGGGGAAGCGACGGCGTCGGGGCGGCGCGGAGAGACCGCGATGGCGCGGGGTGGCGCGCGGTGACGGCATCGGGGCGGCGCGGGGTGGCGACGGCGTCGGGGCGGCGTGGGACGGCGTCGGAGGCAGGGCGGCGACGGCGACGGCGAGGCACAGAGGGGAAGCCTGGCGGCGTCATCGGGGCGCGATGGAAGAACTGAACGAAATTTTTCACAAGTATTGCTTATATAGACGGCGCATTTTTCATGGTTCGTGGCACCAACCGTGACCAATGCCCCCTTTAGTCCCGGTTGGTGCCACCAACCGGGACCAAAGGCCTTGTGCTGCCCCGCGCCCAAATGTTTAGTCCCACCTTGCTAGTTGAGAGGGAGCCGCACCTGTTTATAAGGTGCGGTGCGCCTTCCCTCTCGAGCTCCTCTCTAAAGCGGGCTTTCGGGCCTAACCATGCAATGTGTGCCTGTGGGCCTACTGGGCCTCCTGCGGGCCTGAATCCTGGCCCATGGTAGGGTTTCTAGTCGTATTCAGGCCGTGGGTGCCTAGTAGGTGGCACTTTTTTTGTTTTTTTGTTTTTTTGTTTCTACTTACAACAAAATACTTATTGTTGCTATATTTAATTTCTTTTCCAGTTTTTTTGTTTTGTTTTCTGCATTATTTATTTTCTTTTGTTTTTTGCTTTATTTTTTAATTCTTTTTTGCTTTTAGTTTTAGAAAAATTATAAAGTTTCTGTTAGTGCCATTAGTTTTCAAATTTGAAAACACTTTTTTTGTTTTTTTTTGTTTTCTTTGTTGCTTTATTTATTTTATTTTGTTTCTACTTACAACAAAATACTTATTGTTGCTATTTTCATTTTTCCAGTTTTTTTGTTTTGTTTTCTGTATTATTTATTTTCTTTTGTTTTTTGCTTTATTTTTTAATTCTTTTTGCTTTTAGGTCAGCAAAATTATAAACTTTCTGTTGCTTTATTTATTTTATTTTGTTTCTACTAACAACAAAATACTTATTGTTGCTATTTTTTCCAGTTTTTTTATTTTGTTTTATGCATTATTTATTTTCTTTTGTTCTTCGCTTTAATTTTTAATTCTGTTTGCTTTTAGGTTAGCAAAATTATAAACTTTCTGTTAGTGCCATTAGTTTTAGAAAAATTATAAACTTTCTGTTAGTGCCATTAGTTTTCAAATTTGAATAGTTAAAATTTGAATTCTTTTAAAATTGTTTGAATCACAAGTTTGTGATTAACTTACTAAAAAAATGAGAATATATGCGCTTATAGAGAAAATTCAACCTAAATTCCTAGTAAATTTCTATGAATTTCAGAGAAATTCACTATGAAATTAGGTTAAACTTTTCTCTATTAGGGCATCTATTTTCACTTTGAGAGGAGCTCAACAAGGCAGAGAGGGAAGGGCTTATAAACCGGTGTGAGCCCCCTTCAGTTGGCGAGGTGGGACTAAACACTGCCCGCAACGAGGTCCAACCCTTTAGTCCCGGTTTGTGGCACAAACCGGGACTAATGGTCTTGGGCCAGGGGCGAGGTGCAAAATTATAAACTTTCTGTTAGTGCCATTAGTTTTAGAAAGTTGAAAGTTGAAAGTTGGCATGGGCCAGGGACTAATGGTCATGGTATTACGAGGGCCGAACCATAAGACATGAAAGCATTTCAAATGAACTCTGAAAAAGTTGAAAGTTGGCATGGTATCATAATTTCACCCACATAGCATGTGCATGTACAAAACGGACAATGGTAGCATGTTCGTGTGTTACAAAGTTGGCATGGTATCATCATAATAGTTGCGGGAGAAAGTCTTCACTTTTTCTTCGCTTGTGTCATTTGCTTATTGCGCCGTAACCATGGATAATCTTCATTGTTTATCAGGATGCTTGGGTCAGCCTTGACATTGAAGGGAGGAATTTCATGAAACTTTTCATAACCTTCAGACATGTCTGTCTTGCTGTCCACTCCCAGGATGTCCCTTTTTTCGGAAAGAACTATGTGGCGCTTTGGCTCATCGTATGATGTATTCGCTTCCTTATCTTTTCTTTTTCTCGGTTTGGTAGACATGTCCTTCACATAGATAACTTGTGCCACATCATTGGCTAGGACGAACGGTTCATCAGTGTACCCAAGATTTTTCAGATCCACTGTTGTCATTCCTGTACCTCGCCGCCTAACAGATTAACCCATTTGCACTTAAACAAAGGGACCTTAAAATCAGGTCCGTAGTCAAGTTCCCATATGTCCACTATGTAACCATAATATGTGTCCTTTCCGCTCTCGGTTGCTGCATCAAAGCGGACACCGCTGTTTTGGTTGGTGCTCTTTTGATCTTGGGCGATCGTGTAAAATGTATTCCCATTTATCTCGTATCCTTTGTAAGTCAATACAGTCAAAGATGGTCCCCTGGACAACAAGTAAAACTCATCACAAACAGTGTTGTCACCTCTGAGACGTGTTTCCAACCAACTACTGAAAGTCCTGATGTGTTCACATGTAATCCAGTCGTCGCACTGCTCCGGGTGTTTGGAGCGCAGACTGTTCTTGTGTTCATCGACATACGGGGTCACCAAGGTAGAGTTCTGTAGAACTGTGTAGTTTGCTTGAGACCAAGAATATCCGTCCCTGCATATTATTGAGTCTCTTCCAAGAGTGTCTTTTCCAGTCAGTCTCCCCTCATAACGCGATTTAGGGAGACCTATCTTCTTAAGGCCAGGAATGAAGTCAACACAAAACCCGATAACATCCTCTGTTTGATGGCCCATGGAGATGCTTCCTTCTGCCCTAGCGCGGTTATGGACATATTTCTTTAGGACTCCCATGAACCTCTCAAAGGGGAACATATTGTGTAGAAATACGGGCCCCAGGATGACATTCTCGTCGACTAGATGAACTAGGACATGCGTCATGATATTGAAGAAGGATGGTGGGAACACCAGCTCGAAACTGACAAGACATTGCGCCACATCACTCCTTAGCCTTCGTACAATTTGTGGATTGATCACCTTCTGAGAGATTGCATTGAGGAATGCACATAGCTTCACAATGGCTAATCGGACGTTTTCCGGTAGAAGCCCCCTCAATGCATCCGGAAGCAGTTGCGTCATAATCACGTGGCAGTCATGAGACTTTAGGTTCTGAAACTTTTTCTCTAGCATATTTATTATTCCCTTTATACTCGCCGAGAAGCCAGTCGTGACCTTCATACTAAGCAGGCATTCAAAGAAGATTTCTTTCTCTTCTTTCGTAAGAGCGTAGCTGGCAGGACCTTTATACTGCTTCGGAGGCATGCCGTCTTTTTCGTGCAAACGTTGCAGGTCCTCCCGTTCCTCAGGTGTATCTTTTGTCTTCCCATACACGCCCAAGAAGCCTAGCAGGTTCACGCAGAGGTTCTTCGTCACATGCATCACGTTGATTGAGGAGCGGACCTCTAGGTCTTTCCAGTAGGGTAGGTCCCAAAATATAGATTTCTTCTTCCACATGGGTGCGTGTCCCTCAGCGTCATTCGGAACAGCTAGTCCACCGGGACCCTTTCCAAAGATTACGTAGTGTAAATCATTGACCATAGCAAGCACGTGATCACCGGTGCGCATGGCGAGCTTCTTCCGGTGATCTGCCTCGCCTTTGAAATGCTTGCCTTTCTTTCGACATTGATGGTTGGTCAGAAGAAATCGACGATGGCCCAGGTACACATTCTTCCTGCATTTGTCCAGGTATATACTTTCAGTGTCATCTAAACAGTGTGTGCATGCGTGGTATCATTTATTTGTCTGTCCTGAAAGGTTACTGAGAGCGGGCCAATCGTTGATGGTCACGAACAGCAACGCCTTAAGGTTAAATTCCTCATGTCTGTGCTCATCCCACGTACGTACACCGTTTCCATTCCACAGCTGTAAAACTTCTTCAACTAATGGCCTTAGGTACACATCAATTTCGTTGCCGGGTTGCTTAGGGCCTTGGATGAGAACTGGCATCATAATGAACTTCCGCTTCATGCACATCCAAGGAGGAAGGTTATACATACATAGAGTCATGGGCCAGGTGCTGTGATTGCTGCTCTGCTCCCCGAAAGGATTAATGCCATCCGCGCTTAAAGCAAACCATACATTCCTTGGGTCCTTTGCAAACTCATCCCAGTACTTTCTCTCGATTTTTCTCCACTGCGACCCTTCAGCGGGTGGTCTCAACTTCCCATCTTTCTTTCGGTTCTCACTGTGCCATTGCATCAACTTGGCATGCTCTTCGTTTCTGAACAGACGTTTCAACCGTGGTATTATAGGAGCATACCACATCACCTTCGCAGGAACCCTCTTCCTGGGGGGCTCGCCGTCAACATCACCAGGGTCATCTCTTCTGATCTTATACCGCAATGCACCGTATACCGGGCATGCGTTCAGATCCTTGTATGCACCGCGGTAGAGGATGCAGTCATTAGGGCATGCATGTATCTTCTCCACCTCCAATCCTAGAGGGCATACGACCTTCTTTGCTGCGTATGTACTGTCGGGCAATTCGTTATCCTTTGGAGGCTTCTTCTTCAATATTTTCAGTAGCTTCTCAAATCCTTTGTCAGCCACAGCATTCTGTGCCTTCCACTGCAGCAATTCCAGTACGGTACCGAGCTTTGTGTTGCCATCTTCGCAATTGGGGTATAACCCTTTTTTGTGATCCTCTAACATGCGATCGAACTTCAGCTTCTACTTTTGACTTTCGCATTGCGTCCTTGCATCAACAATGACCCGGTAGAGATCATCATCATCGGGCACATCGTCTGGTTCCTCTTGATCTTCAGCAGCTTCACCTATTGCAGCATCATTGGGCACATCGTCTGGTTCCTCTTGATCTTCACTAGCTCCCCCCGTTGCAGCATCAATGTATTCAGGGGGCACATAGTTGTCATCGTACTCTTCTTCTTCGTCGTCTTCCATCATAACCCCTATTTCTCCGTGCCTCGTCCAAACATTATAGTGTGGCATGAAACCATTGTAAAGCAGGTGGGAGTGAAGGATTTTCCAGTTAGAGTAAGACCTCATATTCCCACATTCAGTGCATGGACAACACATAAAACCATTCTGCTTGTTTGCCTCAGCCACATCGAGAAACTCATTCACGCCCTTAATGTACTTGCGGGTGTGTCTGTCACCGTACATCCATTGCCAGTTCATCTGCGTGCATTATATATAATTTAGTGTCCAAATTAATAGAAGTTCATCATCACATTAAAACCAAAGTGCATACATAGTTCTCATCTAACAACATATAGCTCTCCAGAGCATCTAATTAATTAAACCATACATTGAAACTATGTAAAACATTTCAATGCGAAAACAAATGCGATCATAATCGCAACCAAGGTAACAATTGACCCAACGGCATAATGATACCAAGCCTCGGTATCAATGGCATATTTTCTAATCTTTCTTATCTTCAAGCGCATTGCATCCATCTTGATCTTGTGATCATCGGCGACATCCGCAACATGCAACTCCAATATCATCTTCTCCTCCTCAATTTTTTTATTTTTTCCTTCAACAAATTGTATTCTTCTTCAACTAAATTTAACCTCTCGACAATAGGGTCGGTTGGCATTTCCGATTCACATACATCCTACATAAATAAAATCTATGTCACGTTGGTCGGCATAATTTTCATAAACAATAAATGAACCAATAGTTATAAAGATAATATATATACCACATCCGAATCATAGACAGGACGAGGGCCGACGGGGGCGGATACCAAAACCATCGCACTATATAAGATGCAATAATAAAAGTAAGAAAATAATACAAGTATCTATGTAAACATACAAGTAAGAATATTTTTACTTTCAGAAAGAAGATAAGAACAAGAGGCTCACCACGGTGGTGCCGGCGATGAGCTCGGCGCGGGTGATCGATGACGGTGAAGACGGGGATGGGGCGTGACGAACCGCTAAACCTAGAGAAATATTATGGAAAATGGAGCTTGGAGGTCGAGCTTGGAGAGGAGAAAGCTTAAGTAGTGTGGCTCGGGCATTCCATCGAACACCTTGTGTGCATAGGAGGTGAGCTAGAGCACCACCAAGCCCTCTCCCCCTCGGCCAGAGAAAAACAGAGCACTGGGTGCTCTGCTCGCGAGCGAGGGGTATATATAGGCACCTCATTGGTCTCGGTTGGTGACTTGAGCCGGGACTAAAGGGGAGCCTTTGGTCCCGGTTCAAGCCACCAACCGGGACCAATGGTGGTGGGCCAGGAGCGAGGCCCATTGGTCCCGGTTCATCCCACCAACCGGGACCAAAAGGTCCAGATGAACCGGGACCAATGGCCCACGTGGCCCGGCCGGCCCCCTGGGCTCACGAACCGGGACCAATTCCCTCATTGGTCCCGGTTCTGCACTGAACCGGGACTAATGGGCTGACCTGGCCTGGACCAAAGCCCTGTTTTCTACTAGTGTTAGCCAGTGCTACAAGACATGACATCTCTTTTGCTGTTAGCATACTGAGTTGGTTTGTTTCAAAACCAGGAGATGTGCATTGGAAAGCTCTAGAAAGAGTTTTGCGTTATTTGAAAGGCACTGCAAATTATGGAATTCACTACACCAGGCATCCAAAGGTGCTTGAAGGGTATAGTGACTCAAACTGGATCTCAGATGCTGATGAGATAAAGGCCACGAGCGGTTATGTATTCACTCATGGAGGTGGCGCTATTTCTTGGAAGTCTTGTAAGCAGACCATCTTAACGAGGTCAGCAATGGAAGCAGAACTCACAGCACTAGATACAGCTATGGTTGAAGCAGATTGGCTTCGCCGGCTCTTGAATGACTTGCCGGTTGTTGAGAAACATGTATCGGGTGTCCTTATGAACTGCAACAATCAAACTGTGATCACGAAAGTGAGCAGCTCAAAGGATAACATGAAGTCATCAAGACACGTTCAGAGAAGGTTAAAGTCTGTCAGGAAAATGAAAAACTCTGGAGTTATTGCGTTGGATTATATCCAAACGCCTAAAAATCTGGCAAATCCTTTTACCAAGGGTCTATCACGTAATGTGATAGATAATGCATCAAGGGAGATGGGTATGCGACCCACAATATGAGTTGTTCACAGTGGTAACCTATTCTTTGTGATCGGAGATCCCGTGAATTAGATGTGGAAGACAAGCTGTTGGTCAACTGAGAGGAGAGTATCCTTACTATTCACAATACCACTCCATGAAGATGCAATACCCTCCTAATCTGCATGGCAGGTTGATGTATATCTTAATGAGTTCTAAGTGGCTTATTCAAGCAGAGATGCTATCCTGCAGAACATCTTTTGAAGAACACACCTATATGAGTCTGATTGTCAAATGTCGCAATCTATGAGAGTAGGGTTCTCTCTAGTAAACTCATGAAAGGTCACAGAGTATGACGCATAAGCTCCACCCGCGGGGAAGATCCACGGTAGCCACGTATAGGTCAAGGCTTTATGTGAAGCTAGATTTGCAGAAAACTTGCAGTTCAAGGCCCATTCCACTGTTCAAGTTGCTTACTAGTGTAGCATAGAGTTCTAGGTGGAAGTTCAACTTAACAGTCTCCACTGCAGTACCGGTATATAAAACAGTGTTTTGGAACCAAAGCCAAATTTCTGTGTGCCTCTGGGATCTGGTGGGGGATTGCTGGAATTTAGTCTATTTTGGGAAGCCCAATAACTATTTTAGAAATTCCTAATAAATCCTAGAGGCCCACTTAGCCCATTTGTGCAAGGCAAGGCATACTACTAAAGTTTAGACCCACATTGCTAGTTTAGTGGGAGTTGGGCCTCCTTATAAGGGAGGTTCTTTCCCCACTTGTACGAGCATGAGAACAAGAGGGATATCCACGCATGCTCCTCCTCCGCCGTCGCCTCGCCACGCCATGCCTCGTCACGATGCGCTGCGGGTTGCGGGAATGAGCTGAGCTGATATCTAAATTTTTGCCACGCACGATGGGTATACGAAAGGTCACGTGGGAGTTGAAACGTTTTCTGTAGTGGACACTGAATTCGAACTGCGCGCCTCTTCGGCCGCTGCCTGTTCACTTCGTCTCCCTTCGTTGCTTCACCTCCTGCCGCAGCCTCTTCGTGTCCTTCTCCTGTGCCTATATAAGAGAGGTCGCTCCTCTCCAGAGAGACACAACAGAAGCTCCTCTTCCTCTCGCCACAAAGTTCCAACCACTGCGCTGCTGCTACGTTCTTCCCCATCCCGTCTTGCGGCTTGCACCGCAGATCGGGACAGTAGGCCTCCGAAACCGCACCTTTTGAGTCCTGTACGGGAGAAGGGTGATAAGGTTTTTGGGGAGCGCTCAGCGCGACTACTGGCTGCTTCATCACGGACGATCCGGTCGCCGATGACTACTTCCCCGACGATGACTTCTTCCCCGACGTCCACGACCTCCTCGACGACATGGCAGGCGACGACACCGACCCCAATCCAGCGCTTCTGCTGCTGCTGTCCCGTACGTGTTCTTGTCTTTCCTGTTAAAGGTTCTGCCGCAGTTCCTTGTTCTAGTCCTTGTCCTACACATGATAGGTTCTACTTCATATATGCTACTTGCTATAATGTCTGGTTTAGATATGATAGGCTACATTTCATATATGCAGAAGTTATTTACCTTCTCTCTGTCAGAGCGCATGACTTGTTTTATCTCTACTATATTAGTCATGCTTTATCTAGTATTTCTGTTAATAAAATCATTTGGTAAATTGCTCATATTTCCAACAATCCAAAAACCTTATTATAGGCAATTTACCCCAAGTGGTTTTGCTGCTTCCATGAGACCTCCTATGTTTGAGGGTATCCATTATAAGAGGTGGCGCATGAGAGCAGTCTTATGGTTTCAAACCATGAGTTTCTATGACGCCACTCTCGGCAAACCTGAAGGAGAGCTTGATGCTTAATAGGCACAAGCTTTTTAGAAAATGGATACTCTGTTTAAGGCTGCTCTCTTGAGTGTTCTTGGTGAGAACATAGTTGATGCTTATGCGTCAATTGATAATGGAAAAGATATGTGGGATGCACTCGAGGCCAAGTTTGGGGTCTCGGATGCTGGCACTGAGCTGTACATCATGGAGCAATTCTATGATTACAAGATGACTGAAGAGCGCTCCGTGGTTGAGCAAGCTCATGAGATACAGTCATTTGCTAGAGAACTTGAGCACTTCAGTGGTTGTATGCTGCAGATAGGTCCAGAACTGATCAGAAGATATTCCTTCCCTTGAGTAGGGGTTCTTGGAGCTATTGAAGAAAGTGTTGTCTGCTTTGAAGCCGTTGACATTGAAGGATCCAGGTGCTGATGCAGGACCTGGAAACCTGGGAAGTCTCGGGATTGGCTTCTATACCTGAGGCATGTGCTCAACATGCTAGTCAAACTAAGGACCAGCAGCAGGGGCAGGAACAGAAGCAGTAGTATCATTGGCTTCGCTGACTTTTGGTGCGTGGGTTGGTGTAGGCTCCACATTGGCTTCAGCCATGACAGCATCAGTGGCTTCATTGGTGTTGGTGGTGGCAGTCTCAAGATTCTCAACCTCCACTTGATGAGCTAGAGGGTCGGTCACAGTCACGTTCTCCTCGAGAACAGCTCCTTGGTGAGACAGGGGTGTAGCAGCTCTTGGGGTTTCTTCTTCATCGGCTGATGCAGCCAGAATGTCTTTAGCAGCTTTAGCTTCAGACTCAGAGACTGGAGTTGGCTGGGCCTCAAAGTCATCTTCCTATTGTGCTTGTGGGTGATCAGCCCATGATGCATCCTGAGCAATTGGCGTCAAAGGACGACTAATGCTGATGAGTTCGTTGTGCGTTAGCACAGGCGATGATACCTGTTGGTGCTCGATCTAAGGAATAACTGCATCATCTTCAACATGGTCATGGTGACCAATGTCTTCAGCAGCAGTGGGATCAGCTGCTGGGAAGTCTTCAGCTTCATGAGCCTCTATGAAAGTAGGCTCATGGACAGTTAGTTGGCGCTCTTAATGTTCAGTGGCTGGGCGAACCATGGAGATGGGTTCAACAATCAAGGGCTCTGTGGGAGCAGCCCATCCTTCTTGGTCTTCCGCTTCTTCTTGGAGGGAGCAGTAGCAGAGGCTTCGGGATGTTTCCTCTTTCTGGCTTCAGCCTCAGCAGTCCTCGTCTTCTTCAGTTCTGAAGCGGTTGACCTGGCCTTTGGCTTCGAGCCAATCATGCTAGTTGGGAAGACAATGGGATCTGCTTCCTGCCTTGGTGCGTCGAGTTCGGTCATAGCGGGCTTATTCTTCTTCTTTGCAGCCATCCTGGGGTCGATGCCAGGACGCCCAAGGGCCTTGCGCTTCTCAGCCTCATTGTAGGCTTGCACACACTTGTCAGCCAGGCTCTTCATGCGCTTACGAGAACCTTGAGCTTCTTCATGCTTCTTGAGAAAGGCTTCTTTAAGCTCGTGCAGCATGATCTTGAAGTTCTTGACCTCTTGCATGCTGAGCTTGGTCATATGCTTCTTGAACTGAGCTTTCTCAAAGTCAATCTTCTGTTTCAGTTCGACGATGCGCTGAGCTAGAGCTAGCTCTGAAGCAATGGCGCCATGGAAGGAGACACTGAGACCAATGGGAAGTTGCAGGTCTTCAAAGGTGAGGTTGGGCGTTTCAAGCCACTCATCGATGAAGTCGTGGATGATTGCCACGTCAAAGAGAGGCAAATTGTTGAAGATTTCCGCTTCTTCTTTGCTCTTGATCAGTTGCTCAAGAGTGTCATCTGCCAGATCTTCATCACTGGACAGATCAGTGGCATCGTTGCGCAGAATGGCAGCAGCAGTTAGTTCTTGGCTGGTGTGCGGCAGAGGCATCTTGACATTCTGGGGCTTGGAGATGCGTGACAGATCTTCAGACTGCACACTGTCTTCAGGAGGTGCAGTAGCCAGTGGCTTCGCCCGTGGATTTTTGGTGGAGCAGCTGATCTTGAAGCCTTAGCCTTCTTTGGCTTCTGCGGATTTGGAGTAGGAGCTGGGGCTTCATCACTATCAGCATCATCATCAGAATGATCCACTTTGGCACCTTGAACTGAGATGTGAGTGATGAGGCCATCAAGGTTGTAGAAAGGACCGATGACATTGGGTTCTGCATCGCGTGTGCCATCAGCCCGGGGAGCAGAAGGACCAGGGTTGAAGTCTAGTCCCAATGACTTCTTGTTTTCCTTGGCCGATGCCTTTGCATGCTGGAAGTTGTGCTTGAAGAGATTATCGTCACGACACCATAGCAATGATGATGGGTCGGCATCTTCAGGCTGAGGTCCACGGACCATACACGGATAGAAACCCTGAGTAATAGCTTCAGCTCTGTTCTTGGGTGGAAGGCCTCGGAAGAGAACATCACCCCAAGGACTTTTGATAGCACTCTTCTCAGCATATTCCTTGGTCACGAATCTGTATTTGTACCACTGTTCTGCCCAATATCTTCGAATCCACTGGATTCGGGTCTTGCGCTGATTATAATCCTATTCAGGATCTATCTTGTAAAGCTCTGAGAGGTCATCAGGAAAATCTCTTGATGTTCCCCCACGACGCTGTCTGCCTCCCTTCCTTGCAGATTTCTCTGTAGCCATGAACTTTAAACTGAATGGCTTCAACACGTTCAAAGGCTTCAGAGGCTTTCGCTTGCTGGACAAACAGGAACTGGCTTCGGGAGAATTTATATGATGCTGTAAGAATTCTGCAAATGAATTCAGACTATGAGAACCAAGGGATTCTCCCACGGACATGTACCTGTGACAGCATTAAGGTGCGAGGGAAGGGGAAGAGGTCATATGCATTCTCAGAAGATCTTGAAGATAAATCAGTTTAGAAGACATTGACCTCATCGTGCGAAGACATTCACTCATAGATAAGGAGTTGGTTCCGGATTTGTACGAATCCAGAGATCAGTACAAGTGAGGAATCTAACTGCTTTGTGAAGCATAAGTGAACATACTAGGCATAATATGAGATGTAGTATGAAGTGGATCCAACATGTGTGAACAGAAACTACTTGTGGTAGAAAGTTACGAATCTGTAGGATCAAAGGGGCCGTAAAAAGGAAGTTTTATTTACCACACGAAGAACTGCTAGACGGAGTGGAAGAGGAGGCCGAGCAGTTCGATCGTCCGTGCCCTAGCTTGGCGACGGAGGACACCTACGGTGACAGCAGAGAGGACGATGTCCGCGGTCGGCGTGAAGACTGCGTCGGAGAGGTTGCGGCAGCTAAGCGCTTCGTCGCCGGCATCGTCGAGAGCTAGCGGTGGCGCTAGGGTTCGTGCGAGAGTGGAAGAAGAGATAATGACTGTGGTGAGGCGTGTATTAATAGGGACAGGGGCGGCTCAGTGTTATTACACAGGTGCCCCTGGCGATTCACATCTGAGGAACACGTGGCCATTATGCAGCATATCGGGGGTTGTTCCTCGTCCCACACATGCCTGGATTGTCGGGTGATCGTTCCCACTTCTCTGGGTTTCAGGTGAAGGAATGAGCATTGAAAACGGATTTAATGTTTGTCTCTGTATCTTCTGCTGACAAGGACGCAGAGAAGACATTCGACAGTTTCAATAGAATGCATATGATTTGGAGAGATAGAGTTTGAGATAGAAAGCATAGAGAGGTTAGGGTCCGATCACATTCACTTAGTTCAAAAGATTCAACAAGAAGACATAGCTATAAGTGAATGCTGTAGAGGACAGAACACTAGTATATATATAATCAATATAGTGAAGATAATCATGAAGACATGTTGAAATTGAAGCCAAACCAAATGTGAAGACATAGCAAATGTAACGCCGTGAGTGAAACACTCCAAACAGAACCTTCGGTGGTGGCGTTACCCACCGTATAGGAAGTATTAGACCCAGACACGGTGCACAATTATCGTGGCGCTCCGAAGTCAAATTCCACATTAATGTATTCACACTTAGAATGTATGTCTTCATTGATTGAAGATATACTTTACTTCGTGTGTTGCACATCTAAGTCATCAATATGCATAAGTGTTAGGATGTGTGCTTGATCACAGGACATTTGAGGATTCCAAGATATTTAGCTCACACCGTAACTTGCAAAATCTCTTCTCATCCAAAGGCTTGGTGAAGATATCTGCCAATTGTTCTTCAGTGTTGACATGTATGATATCAATGTCTTCCTTCACAACATGATCTCTGAGAAAGTGATGACGAATCTCAATGTGCTTTGTCTTCGAGTGCTGAACTGGGTTGTTGGCAATCTTGATGGCACTATCGTTGTCGCAGTAGAGTGGCACTTGCTTCAGATGAATGTCATAGTCTTTGAGTGTTTGCTTCATCCACAGAAGCTGAGCGCAGCAAGATCGAGCAGCAATGTATTCAGATTCAGCAGTGGAGAGAGATACACAGTTCTGCTTCTTTGAAGACCAACATACAAGTGATCGTCCCAGAAAATGACATGTGCCTGATGTAGACTTGCGATCAACCTTCTCACCAGCATAATCAGCATCCGAGAATCCAACCAGATCAAACTCTGAGTCCTTTGGATACCATAATCCTAGAGTTGGGGTGTGAGCCAAATATCGAAGACTTCGCTTCACAGCTAAGTGATGCGACTCCTTTGGTGCCGCATGGAATCGAGCACACATGCAAACACTAAGCATAATATCTGGCCTAGATGCACATAGATAAAGTAAAGAACCAATCATGGAGCGGTATACCTTTTGATCAAACTCTTTACCATTGTCATCGGGACCCAGATGATGTTTGGCTGGCATTGGCGTCGTGAAGCCTTTGCAGTCTTGCATATCGAACTTCTTCAGGCAATCTTTGAGATACTTCTCTTGAGATATGAAGATGCCGTTGCGTTGTTGTCGTATTTGAAGACCGAGGAAGAACTTCAGCTCTCCCATCATGGACATCTGATATTGCTCTTGCATCATATATCCAAACTCTTCACTGTACTTCTGATTGGTGCAGCCGAAGATAATGTCATCCACATATATTTGGCACACAAACAGTTCACCATCATATGTCTTCGTGAAGAGAGTGGGGTCGAGGGAACCAGGTATGAAGCCTTTGCTCTTCAGGAAGTATTTGAGTGTGTCATACCAAGCCCGAGGGGCTTGTTTGAGGCCATACAGTGCCTTGTTGAGCTTGTATACCATGTCAGGATGTTTTGGATCTTCAAAGCCAGGCGGTTGTGCAACATACACTTCTTCTTCAATCTTGCCATTGAGAAAAGCGCTCTTCACATCCATTTTATATAGAAGTATGTTATGATGATTTGCATAGGCCAGCAGTATGCGTATGGCTTCAAGTCGAGCCACAGGAGCAAATGTTTCATCGAAGTCAATTCCTTCCACTTGAGTATATCCTTGAGCAACGAGATGAGCTTTGTTTCTGACAAATTGACCATGCTCATCTTGCTTGTTGCGGTATATCCATTTGGTGCCTATTATATTGTGCTTCCGAGGATCAGGACGCTTAACCAGTTCCCATACATTATTCAGCTCAAACTATTGAAGCTCTTCTTGCATAGCTTGAATTCATTCAGGTTCCATGAAGGCTTCTTCAACTTTCTTGGGTTCTGTTATTGAGACGAATGCGAAGTGCCCACAGAAATTTGCTAGCTGTGTTGCCCTTGAACGAGTGAGTGGACCGGGTGCATTGATGCTATCAAGTATTCTCTCAATCTGCACTTCATTGGCAACACGAGGATGTACAGGGCGAAGATTTTGCTCTTGTTGATCATTGTCATTGTTAGAGGAATTGTCTTCGGGCTGAGCATTGTCTTCAGGTTGATCAGGTGCAGAGATGATAAGTTCTTCTTCAGGTTGAGCTTCAGAGGGTATGATTTCTCCAGTTCCCATTAGTTTGATTGATTCACTGGATGGAACTTCATCTAGCACATTTGGCAGGTGCTCTCTTTGTGAACCGTTAGTCCCATCGAACCGCACATCCACTGTTTCAACCACTTTATAATGAAAGAGATTGAAGACTCTGTAGGAGTGCGAATCCTTTCCATATCCAAGCATAAAACCCTCATGTGCTTTTGGTGCAAATTTTGAAGTGTGATGTGGATCCTTGATCCAGCACCTGGCGCCAAATACTCTGAAGTAACTGGCATTTGGCTTCTTGCCAGTTAGGAGCTCATAAGATGTCTTGTTCAGAAGCTTGTGAAGATAAACACGATTGATTGTATGGCATGCAGTATCAATGGCTTCAGGCCAGAATTTTCATGGAGTCTTGTATTCATCAAGCATCGTTCGGGCCATCTCAATGAGTGTTCTGTTCTTGCGTTCGACGACGCCATCTGCTGTGGCGTGTACGGGGCTGAGAATTCATGTGTGATGCCCAAAGTATCAAGACATGTATCAAGGCCAGTGTTCTTGAATTCAGTGCAATTGTCACTTCTAATGTGCTTTATCTTGGTGCCATAGTTGTTCATTGCTCGATTTGCGAAGCGTCTGAAGACATCCTGCACTTCAGTCTTGTAGAGGATTATGTGCACCCAAGTATATCTAGAATAATCATCAACAATGACAAATCCATAGAGACAAGCAGTAGTAGTAAGAGTTGAGTAATGAGTGGGACCGAAAAGATCCATGTGGAGCAGTTCGAAGGGTCGAGTTGTTGTCATGATTGTCTTAGAGGGATGTTTGGCCCTCGTCATCTTTCCGGCTTCACAGGCACCGCATAAGTGATCCTTCTTGAACTTGACGCCCTCGATGCCTATTACATGCTTCTTATTTGCAAGGGTGTGGAGGTTCCTCATGCCAGCATGCCCTAGCCTCCGATGCCAGAGCCAGCATTCTGAAGCTTTTGCTAGAAGACATACGGGAAGCTGTGGTCCTGCTGAGAAATCTACCACGTACAAATCATCTTTCCGATACCCTTCAAACACTAGAGACTTGTCAGATTCCATTAGAACAAGGCAGCGATATTTTCCAAACATAACAATCATATTTAAATCGCAAAGCATTGAGAAAGACATTAAGTTGATGCCAAGGGATTCAATAAGCATGAATTTATCCATGTGTTGATCCTTTGAGATTGCAACTCTACCTAGACCCAATACCTTACTTTTACCAGTGTCAGCAAATGTGATGTGACTCTTGTCGGATGGACGTAAGGTTGAGTCCATAAGAAGGCTTCTTTTGCCAGTCATGTGATTGGTACATCCACTATCAATAATCCATTCTGAAGCAGCTGGTGTCGTACCCTACAGTGCAGTTAGGGGGATAGGCTTCACGAAGAGAATTGTGAAGCAAAAACATTTGACGAACCAGTGGGTTATGAAAGCTTAGATCGAGATTAGGACTGATAGGGAGAGTAGCAAGCGATTCAGGAACGAAGTACATAGTAAGACCATTCGGGCATTTGATCTTGCGCCCTACAAGATGTTTAAGGTCCCCAGCAATAGCGTTAGACGATTTTGGTTTTCTACTAGAGACCTTTCCCTGCAAAAGAGAGTTAAGCTTTCTTAGCCACCCACATCTTCAAGGGTGGCTTAGAAGCAATAAGTCTAAGTGCAGCGTCTGAGAACTTTGGCTTTGGAGCCCTAGCAAAAAGTCTTGCAGGCGGACAATAGTACTCATAAGAATAAGCAGAATAGTTCTTGGTCTTATGAACATGGCGGTTTGATGAACCGTGCTCATATTCATAGGCCTGAGTCTGGTTTCCCTGCAAAACATTTGCATTAGTGCGACTCAGGTGAGTCCTCTGTCTGTATGAAGCCTTTGGACCGTATGAAGCCTGTGGTCTGGGGTTTGTCTTCGTCACCTGTGGTGTCATGATGACATTCACAGGAAGATTCTCCAAACACTTTTTCGGCACCTAGATCTTCTTCATAGGCGGCCCATTCCTGCAGTTAGTACCAATATACCTGGCAAACACTTCACCATTCTAATTCTTAAACAGTTTATAGTTTGCATCAAAGGATTCATCAATGACAATGGGGTTAGCACAAGTGAAGACAGATAGAGTGGATGGATCTGCTGAAGGTTCCTTTGCAGCAACCCACGTGGTTTTGGAGTACTGCTCAGGTTTCCAGTAAGAGCCATCAGCATTCATTTTCCTTATGAACCCAACACCCTCTTTCCTCGGGTTTTGGTTCAGGATCTGCCTTTTGAGGACATCACATAGTATCTGATGCCCTTTAAGACTTTTGTACATCCCTGTTTCAAGCAATGTCTTCAACCTAGCATTCTCATCAGCAATAGCAGTGGTATCCTCAATAGAGGGGTTAGTTCCCACATCAACAGTTGAAGATATTGCAATAGTAGCAGCAGTAGAACATTCAGCAACAGAGGTAGCATTATCACGCTCAATGCATTTAAGACATGGTGGTTCAAATCTTTCCTGAGCTGAACTGATCTGTTCGGCGCGAAGCGACTCGTTTTCTTTCTGAAGATCTTCATGAGCCGCTCTCAATTTCTCAAGATCTTGCTTCCTTTGAAGATAATCATAGGAAAGCCTTTCATGAGCTGTTGAGAGCGTTTCATGACGACTTTCAAGTTCCTCATACTTAACGTGAAGATTTTTTATGTCTTCAATTAAGGACTGAGATCGAGTCATTTCAGCGTCTAACAGATCATCGCTTTTGTCTAACAGTTTTTGGATGTTTTCCATGGTTTTTCTATTGTTCAGTTGCAATTTTAGTGAGTGTTTTGTAGCTGGGTTTGGAACCACAATCAGAGTCATCTTCACTAGCTGTTTGATAGTGAGTAGTGCGTGTGTTTACCTTGGCACCGCGTGCCATGAAGCAGTAGGTAGGAGTGGAGTAGTCTTTGTCATTTGCACAGGTGTCGGTGATGGAGTCATTGTATTCAGTGTTGAAGATCGACTTGGCGATGTAAGCTGTAGCCAGACTCACAATGCCAAAATCGGACTCCTCCTCAGACTCCACCTCCGCCTCCTCAGAAGCGGACTCCTCCTCTGAATCCATTTCCTTGCCAACAAACGCACGAGCCTTGCCAGATGAGCTCTTCTTGTGTGATGAAGACTTTGAGGAGGACTTGGAAGAAGACTTTGAGTATTTCTTCTTCTTCTTGTCATCAGAATCATACTCCTTGCTCTTCTTTTTCTTCATGTTCTCAATGTCCCACTATGGACACTCGGAGATGTAGTGGCCAGGTTTCTTGCACTTGTGACATGTTTTCTTCTTGTAGTCATGAGCAGAAGCTTCATCATTCCTTGAGCTTGATCGTGAAGACTTTCTGAAGCCTTTCTTCTTGGTGAATTTTTGGAACTTCTTCACAAGCATAGCAAGTTCCTTTCCAATGTCTTCAGGATCATCAGAACTGCTGTCAGATTCTTCTTCAGATGAGGAGAAAGCTTTTGCCTTCAAGGCACGAGTTCGCCCATAGTTGGGACCGTAGATATCTCTTTTCTCAGAAAGCTGACACTCATGTGTATTGAGCCTCTCAGGTATGTCAGACGGATCGAGTGTCTTGAAATCAGGACATTCTTGAGTCATCAGGGCTAGGGTGTCAAACGAACTATCAAGTGATCTCAGGAGTGTCTTGACGACTTCATGCTTGGTGATCTCAGTAGCGCCGAGGGCTTGAAGCTCATTTGTGATGTCAGTGAGTCGATCAAACGTGAGCTGAACATTCTCATTGTCATTTCTCTTGAAGCGGTTGAAGAGGTTGCGAAGGACACTGATTCTCTGATCTCTCTGGGTTGAGACGCCTTCGTTTACCTTTGAGAGCCAGTCCCAGACTAGCTTAGATGTTTCCAAAGCACTCATGCGGCCGTACTGTCCTTTGGTCAGATGACCACAGATGATATTCTTGGCAGTAGAGTCCAGTTGAACGAACTTCTTGACGTCAGCAGCAGTGACACCTTCTCCAGCCTTGGGAATGCCGTTCTTGATGACATACCATAGGTCGACGTCAATGGCTTCAAGATGCATGCGCATCTTATTCTTCCAGTAGGGATATTCAGTTCCATCGAAGACGGGGCACGCAGCGGAGACTTTAATTATCCCTGCAGTCGACATAGCTAAAATTCCAGGTGGTTAAACCGAATCACCAGTGACTCGTTGAAGACAATGATTTGTTGGACCAGTTCCAGCTGCTGTGACAACTGTATGTCTGGTTAGGGCGGCTAGGTATTTAAACCTGAGGACACACAGTCCCGGACACCCAGTCCTGAACACGCAGCTCAGGACACCCAGTCCTCACCGTACTCCCCTTGAGCTAAGGTCACACAGACCTCACCCAATCACTCTGGTAAGTCTTCAAGGTAGACTCCCAAACCTTCACAGACTTCGTTCACCGGCGATCCACAATGTCTCTTGGATGCTCAGAACGCGACGCCTAACCGGCTGGAGGATTCACAGTACTCAAGTGTAATAAGTCTTCAGATTACATAGACAAGAAGACTTAAGTGATGCCTAACACTCTTTGGCTCTGGGTGGTTAGGGCTTTATCCTCGCAAGGAATTCTCTCTCAAAGGCTTCGAGGTGGGTTGCTCTCAAACGACAAAAGTTGTACTCTAACTCTGAGCAGCCAACCGTTTATGGTTGTAGGGGGTGGGCTATTTATAGCCACTGGGCAACCCGACCTGATTTGTCTGAAATGACCCTGAGTCACTAAGGAACTGACACGTGTTCCAACGGTCAGATTTCAAACACACACGGCAACTTTACTTGGGCTACAAGCAAAGCTGACTTGTCCGACTCTGGACAAGATTCGCTCTCATAGTCTTCACTCGAAGACATAGGTTTTGGTTAAGCATCACTTCAGTCATTCTGACTAGTTCTCCTGGACCCCACTTAATAGTACGATGGTTCCTATGACTCAACAAAGAAGAAAAAGAACTATGAAATACCTAAGTCTTCGAGCTCCATAGGCTTCATGCAATGTCTTCTCTTGTCATAGTCTTCAGTGTGAATATCTTCATATACCACCTTTGACATCACTGTCTTCATACATTTTTAGGGGTCATCTCTGGTAGGAAAATCGAATCAATGAGGGACTTCTACCTGTGTTATCCTGCAATTCTCACAAGCACATTAGTCCCTCAACTAGGTTTGTCGTCAATACTCCAAAACCAACTAGGGGTGGCAGTAGATGCACTTACACACACATTGGATTCACTATTGTTGCAAATATGATTAACAACTTTATTGCAAACGTCTGATAAGGATAAACGAAACAAGCCTCCTGACTCATAGCCTTTACCAACAAAGGTTCCATACTTGGATATTACAAATTTATTTGACTCAAAGACAAGCTTGTAGCCATCTCTACATAGAAGAGATCCGCTAACAAGATTTTTATTAACGGAGGGGACATAATGCACGTTCTTCAGCCGCACGATCTTCCCCGAAGTAAACTTCAGATCGACCATGCCAACACCACGAACAGAAGCACTTGAACCATTGCCCATCAGCACTGTTGAAGTCCCCGCGGTCTGATAAGACGAAAACATGGAAATATCACCGCATACATGCACATTAGCACCCGTGTCAATCAACCAGTCAGGAGAATGACATACTGAAAGAATAGTGGGAAATATACCATACCCGGCATCCTTCATGTCAGTGTCTCCAATGACAACATTAGCGGTCTTGCCGCCTTTCCCAGGATGACGCTTGTCATAGCGATTAGGGCAACTAGGAGCCCAATGATCAGGATCCCCACACACATGACAAGCACCTTTCTTCTTGCCATTCTTCTTGTTGAAGTTCGTGTGTTGCACAGCCTTGTTCTTCCCATCAAACTTTGCTTTTCCATCAAACTTTCCCTTGTTCTTGAACTTGTGGGGCTAGAAGTTCTGCTTCTGTACCACATTGGCACTAGATCCTCCCTCAATACCTTGAGCATGTGTGTCCTTTGCTCTCGCCTTTTCTTCCACATCAAGAGTCCCAATGATATCCGGGACGGAAAACTCCTGCCTCTTATGCTTCAGCAAGGTAGCAAAGTTCCTCCATGAAGGGGGGAGCTTAGTGATGATACCTCCGACAACAAACTTGTCCTCTAGCAAATGACTGTATCTCATGAGCTTGCTCAACCACGGAGCGCTCTTCAGTCATCCTGTAATAATAGAATTGCTCCATGATGTACAGCTCAGTGCCCGTATCCGAGACCCCAAACATGGCCTCGAGTGCATCCCACATATCTTTTCCATTATCAATTGACGCATAAGCATCAACTATGTTCTCACCAAGAACACTCAAGAGAGCAGCCTTAAACAGAGTATCCATTTTCTGAAAAGCTTGTGCCTGTTGAGCATCAAGCTCTCCTTCAGGTTTGCCGAGAGTGGCTTCATAGCAACTCATGGTTTGAAACCATAAGACTGCTCTCACGCGCCACCTCTTATAGTGAATACCCTCAAACATAGGAGGTCTGATGGAAGCAGCAAAACCACTTGGGGTAAATTGCCTATAATAAGGTTTTTGGATTGTTGGAAATATGAGCAATTTACCAAATGATTTTATTAACAGAAATACTAGATAAAGCATGACTAATATAGTAGAGATAAAACAAGTCATGCGTTCTGACAGAGAGAAGGTAAATAGCTTCTGCATATATGAACTGTAGCCTATCATATCTAAACCAGACAGTATAGCAAGTAGCATATATGAAGTAGAACCTATCATGTGTAGGACAAGGACTAGAACAAGGAACTGCAGCAGAACCATTAACAGGAAAGACAAGAACACGTACGGGACAGCAGCAGCAGAAGCGCTGGACTTGGGGTCGGTGTCCTTGCCTTCCATGTCGTCGAGGAGGTCGTGGACGTCGGGGAAGAAGTCGTCGTCGGGTAAGTAGTCGTCGGCGATCGGATCATCCATGATGAAGCAGCCAGTAGTCGCATTGAGCGCTCCCCAAAAACCTTATCACCCTTCTCCCGTACAGGACTCAAAAGGTGCGGTTTCGGAGGCCAACTGTCCTGACCTGCGGTGCATGCCGCAGGACAGGATGGGGAAGAACGTAGCAGTTGCGCAGTGGTCGGAACTTTGTGGCGAGAGGAAGAGGAGCTTCTGTTGTGTCTCCCTGGAGAGGAGCGACCTCTCTTATATAGGCATAGGAGAAGGACGCGAAGAGACTGTGGCAGGAGGTGAAGCAACGAAGGGAGACGAAGCGAACAAGCAGCGGCCGAAGAGGCGCGCAGTTCGAATTCAGTGTCCACTATAGAAAACGTTTCAACTCCCACGTGACATTTCGTATACCCGTCGTGCGTGGCAAAAATTTAGATATCGGCTCGGCTCATTCCCGTAACCCGCGACGCATCGTGGCGAGGCGTGGCGTGGCAAGTCGGGCGGCGGAGGAGCGCGCGTGGATATCCCTCTTGTTCTCATGCTCGTACAAGTGGGGAAAGAACCTCCCTTATAAGGAGGTCCAACTCCCACTAAACTAGCAATGTGGGACTAAACTTTAGTAGTATCCCTTGCCTTGCACAAATGGGCTATGTGGGCCTCTAGGATTTATTAGGAATTTCTGAAATAGTTATTGGGCTGCCAAAATAGACTAAATTCTAGCAATCCCCCACCAGATCCCAGAGGCACACAGAAATTTGTCTTTGGTTCGAAAACACTGTTTTATATACCGGTACTGCAGTGGAGACAATTAAGTTGAACTTCCACCTAGAACTCTAAGCTACACTAGTAAGCAACTTGAACAGTGGACTGGGCCTTGAACTGCAAGTTTTCTGCGAATCTGGCTTCACATAAAGCCTTGACCGATACGTGGCTACCGTGGATCTTCCCTGTAGGTGGAGCTTATGCATCATACTCCGTGACCTTTCATGAGTTTACTAGAGAGAACCCTACTCTCATAGATTGCGGCGTTTGACAATTAGACTCATATAGGTTTGTTATTCAAAAGATGTTCTGCAGGATAGCATCTCTGCTTAAATAAGCCACTTAGAACACATTAAGATATACATCAACCTGCCATGTAGATTAGGAGAGTATTGCATCTTCATGGAGTGGTATTGTGAATAGTAAGGATACTCTCCTCTCAGTTGACCAACAGCTTGTCTTCCACATCTAATTCACGGGATCTCCGATCACAAAGAATAGGTTACCACTGTGAACAACTCATATTGTGGGTCGCATACCCATCTCCCTTGATGCATTATCTATCACATTACGTGATAGACCCTTGGTAAAAGGATCTGCCAGATTTTTAGACGTTTGGATATAATCCAACGCAATAACTCCAGAGTTTTTCATTTTCCTGACAGACTTTAACCTTCTCTGAACGTGTCTTGATGACTTCATGTTATCCTTCGTGATCACAGTTTGATTGTCGCAGTTCATAAGGACACCCGGTACAGGTTTCTCAACAACTGGCAAGTCATTCAAGAGCCGGCGAAGCCAATCCGCTTCAACCGTAGCTGTATCTAGTGCTGTGAGTTCTGCTTCCATTGTTGACATCGTTAAGATGGTCTGCTTGCAAGACTTCCAAGAAACATTGCCACCTCCATGACTGAATACATAACCGCTCGTGGCTTTTATCTCATCAGCATCTGAGATCCAGTTTGAGTTACTATACCCTTCAAGCACCTTTGGATGCCCGGTGTAGTGAATTCCATAATTTGCAGTGCCTTTCAAATAACGCAAAATTATTTCTAGAGCTTTCCAATGCACATCTCCTGGTTTTGAAACAAACCGACTCAGTATGCTAACAGCAAAAGAGATGTCAGGTCTTGTAGCACTGGCTAAGTACAAAAGCGAGCCAATAATCTGAGAATACTTCAATTGGTCTCTAGCAATTCTTTGATTCTTTCGAAGCAACACACTAGCATCATATGGTGTTGGAGAGGGCTTGCAGTCACTATAGCCAAAGCGACTCAAGATCTTTTCCACATAGTGAGATTGAAGCAATGTAATCCCACCATCATCGTATCTCAACAACTTGATGTTCAGAATGACATCAGCCACTCCTAAATCCTTCATCTCAAAACAACGTGATAGGAAATACTTGACCTCCTTAATAACATTCTAATTGGTTCCTAAAAATCAGTATGTCATCAACATACAAGCACAGGATAAGTCCCTCGCCCCCACCATGGCGATAGTACACACATTTGTGAGCTTCATTCACAACAAAGCCTGCAGCTGTTAAAGTTCTTTCAAACTTCTCATGCCACTGTTTGGGTGCTTGCTTAAGTTCATACAAAGACTTCAGCAACTTGCACACTTTCCCGTCCTGACCATCTAGTACAAACCCATCTGGTTGTTCCATATAAATTTCCTCGTCCAACTCTCCATTTAAGAAAGCAGTCTTAACATCCATTTGATGAATGAGAAGACCATGCGAGGCAGCTAGTGAAAGAAGAACTCGAATAGTGGTCATTCGAGCCACATGTGAGTAAGTATCAAAGAAGTCTTCACCTTCCTTTTGGGTATAACCCTTAGCCACGAGCCGAGCCTTGTACTTTTCAATAGTACCATCAGGCCTAAGCTTCTTCTTGAATACCAATTTGCATCCTATAGGTTTGCACCCATAAGGACGATCAGTTATCTCCCAAGTTTCATTCGCCAAGATGGAATCCATCTCGCTACGAACCGCTTCCTTCCACTAGTCAGCATCTTCAGATGCATAGGCCTCTGAAATAGAACTGGGAGTGTCATCTATGAGGTACACAAGAAAATCATCACCAAAGGACCTTGCAGTCCTCTGTCTCTTCCTCCTAATAAGAACTTCATTGTTCTCCTCCACAGGACTTTCAGAGTGTTCCATCGAAATTGTAGGTTCGGTAATTGTAACTGGTTCCTGATTCGATGAACTAGGCATCTCCTGATTAGATGAGGTATCCATATCCTTCATGGGAAAGATATCTTCAAAGAAAGTCGCATCATTCGACTCCATGATCGTACCGATATGCATGTCAGGTACCTCAGATTTTACAACCAAGAATCTATAGCCAATGCTATGAAAAGCATGTCCCAGGAAAACACAATCCACAGTCTTTGGTCCAAGCTTCCGCTTCTTGGAAATTGGAGCATTCACTTTCGCCAAACAACCCCATGTTCACAGATAAGAGAGTTTTAACCCTTTCTTCTCCCATTCCTCGAATGGAGTTATCTCTTTGTTCTTTGTGGGGACTTGGTTCAGGACATGAAATGCTGTCAATATAGCCTCCCCCACCATGCCTTGGAGAGACCCGATGTGTCTAACATGGGGTTAACCAAATCAGTTAGAGTACGGTTCTTTCTTTCGGCCACCTCATTTGACTGAGGTGAGTAGGGAGGCGTCCTCTCATGGATTATACCATGTTCTGCACAAAAAGCATCAAACTCATTGGAAAAATACTCTCCACCACGGTCGGACCTAAGCCTCTTGATTTTCCGATCAAGTTGGTTTTCCACTTCAGCTTTATAGATCTTGAAAAAGTTCAAAGCCTCATCCTTAGATTTCACAAGATACACACGGCAGTATCTAGTGGAGTCATCAATTAACGTCATGAAATATTTATTTCCACCTTTTGTCAACACACCATTCATTTCACATAGATCTGAATGTATGGGCTCTAGTGGTGCAAGATTTCTTATTTCCGCAGTCGTGTGAGACTTACGAGGTTGCTTAGCTTGCACACACACTTGACACTTAGATCCCTTAACGGGGGTGAAACTAGGGATTAAGTTCAACTTCGCTAGTCGCGACATGAAACCAAACTTAACATGACAAAGACGTGAATGCCACACATTGGATTCACTATTGTTGCAAATATGATTAGCAACTTTATTGCAAATGTCTGATAAGGATAAACGAAACAAGCCTCCTGACTCATAGCCTTTACCAACAAAGGTTCCATACTTGGATATTACAAATTTATTCGACTCCAAGACAAGATTGTAGCCATCTCTACACAGAATAGATCCGCTAACAAGATTTTTATTAACGGAGGGGACATAATGCACGTTCTTCAACCGCACGATCTTCCCCGAAGTAAACTTCAGATCGACCATGCCAACACCACGAACATAAGCACTTGAACCATTGCCCATCAGCACGGTTGAAGTCCCTGCGGTCTGATAAGAAGAAAACATGGAAATATCACCGCATACATGCACATTAGCACCCGTGTCAATCAACCAGTCAGGAGAATGCCATACTGAAAGAATAGTGGGAAATATACCATACCCAGCATCCTTCATGTCAGTCTCTCCAATGACAACATTAGCGGTCTTGCCTCCTTTCCCAGGATGACGCTTGTCATAGCGATTAGGGCAACTGGGAGCCCAATGATCAGGATCCCCACACACATGACAAGCACCTTTCTTATTGACATTCTTCTTCGTGAAGTTCGTGTGTTGCACAGCCTTGTTCTTCCCATCAAACTTTTCTTTTCCATCAAACTTGCCCTTCTTCTTGAACTTGTGGGGCTGGAAGTTCTGCTTCTGTACCACATTGGCACTAGATCCTCCCTCAATACCTCGAGCACGTGTGTCCTTTGCTCTCGCCTTTTCTTCCACATCAAGAGTGCCAATGAGATCTGGGACGGAAAACTCCTGCCTCTTATGCTTCAACAAGGTAGCAAAGTTCCTCCATGAAGGGGGAAGCTTAGTGATGATACCTCCGGCAACAGACTTGTCTGGTAGCATACAACTGAAGTGCTCAAGTTCTGTAGCAAATGACTGTATCTCATGAGCTTGCTCAACCACGGAGCGCTCTTCAGTCATCCTGTAATCATAGAATTGCTCCATGATGTACAGCTCAGTGCCAGCATCCGAGACCCCAAACTTGGCCTCGAGTGCATCCCACATATCTTTTCCATTATCAATTGACGCATAAGCATCAACTATGTTCTCACCAAGAACACTTAAGAGAGCAGCCTTAAACAGAGTATCCATTTTCTGAAAAGCTTGTGCCTGTTGAGCATCAAGCTCTCCTTCAGGTTTGCCGAGAGTGGTGTCATAGCAACTCATGGTTTGAAACCATAAGACTGCTCTCACGCGCCACCACTTATAGTGGATACCCTCAAACATAGGAGGTATCATGGAAGCAGCAAAACCACTTGGGCTAAATTGCCTATAATAAGGTTTTTGGATTGTTGGAAATATGAGCAATTTACCAAATGATTTTATTAATAGAAATACTAGATAAAGCATGACTAATATAGTAGAGATAAAACAAGTCATGCATTCTGACAGAGAGAAGGTAAATAGCTTCTGCATATATGAACTGTAGCCTACCATATCTAAACCGGACAGTATAGCAAGTAGCATATATGAAGTAGAACCTATCATGTGTAGGACAAGGACTAGAACAAGGAATTGCGGCAGAACCTTTAACAGGAAAGACAAGAACACGTACGGGACAGCAGCAGCAGAAGTGCTGGACTTGGGGTCGGTGTCCTCGCCTGCCATGTCGTCGAGGAGGTCGTGGACGTCGGGGAAGTAGTCGTCGGCGACTGGATCGTCCGTGATGAAGCAGACAGTAGTCGCGCTGAGCACTCCCCAAAAACCTTATCACCCTTCTCCCGTACAGGACTCAAAAGGTGCGGTTTCGGAGGCCTACTGTCCCCACCTGCAGTGCACGCCGCAAGACGGGATGGGGAAGAACGTAGCAGCAGTGCAGTGGTCGGAACTTTGTGGCAAGAGGAAGAGGAGCTTCTGTTGTGTCTCTCTGGATAGGAGCGACCTCTCTTATATAGGCACAGGAGAAGGACGCGAAGAGGCTGGGGCAGGAGGTGAAGCAACAAAGGGAGACGAAGCGAACAGGCAGCGGCCGAAGAGGCGCGTAGTTCGAATTCAATGTCCACTACAGGAAACGTTTCAACTCCCATGTGACCTTTCGTATACCCGTCGTGCGTGGCAAAAATTTAGATATCGTCTCGGCTCATTCCCGCAACCCATGGCGCGTCGTGACGAGGCGTGGCGTGGCGAGGCGGCCGGCGGAGGAGGAGCGCGCGTGGCTATCCCTCTTGTTCTCATGCTCGTACAAGTGGGGAAAGAACCTCCCTTATAAGGAGGTCCAACTCCCACTAAACTAGCAATGTGGGACTAAACTTCAGTAGTATCCCTTGCCTTGCATAAATGGGCTAAGTGGGCCTCTAGGA
Organism: Triticum urartu; assembly: GCF_003073215.2. Taxonomy (NCBI): domain Eukaryota; kingdom Viridiplantae; phylum Streptophyta; class Magnoliopsida; order Poales; family Poaceae; genus Triticum; species Triticum urartu. The sequence continues at coordinate 744,553,164 of NC_053024.1, forward strand.
TTTATTAGGAATTTCTGAAATAGTTATTGGGCTGCCCAAAATAGACTAAATTCCAGCAATCCCCCACCAGATCCCAGAGGCACATAGAAATTTGCCTTTGGTTCCCAAACACTGTTTTATATACCGGTACTGAAGTGGAGACTGTTAAGTTGAACTTCCACCTAGAACTCTATGCTACACTAGTAAGCAACTTGAACAGTGGACTGGGCCTTGAACTGCAAGTTTTCTGCAAATCTATCTCCACATGAAGCCTTGACCGATACGTGGCTACCGTGGATCTTCCCCGCGGGTGGAGCTTATGCGTCATACTCCATGACCTTTCATGAGTTTACTAGAGAGAACCCTACTCTCATAGATTGCGACTTTTGACAATCAGACTCATATAGGTGTGTTCTTCAAAAGATGTTCTGCAGGATAGCATCTCTGCTTAAAAAAGCCACTTAGAACACATTAAGATATACATCAACCTGCCATGCAGATTAGGAGAGTATTGCATCTTCATGGAGTGGTATTTTGAATAGTAAGGATACTCTCCTCTCAGTTGATCAACAGCTTGTCTTCCACATCTAATTCACGGGATCTCCGATCACAAAGAATAGGTTACCACTGTGAACAACTCATATTGTGGGTCTCATACCCATCTCCCTCGATGCATTATCTATCACATTACGTGATAGACCCTTGGTAAAAGGATCTGCTAGATTTTTAGACGTTTGGATATAATCCAACGCAATAACTCCAGAGTTTTTCATTTTCCTGACAGACTTTAACCTTCTCTGGACGTGTCTTGATGACTTCATGTTATCCTTTGAGCTGCTCACTTTCGTGATCACAGTTTGATTGTCGTAGTTCATAAGGACACCCGGTACAGGTTTCTCAACAACCGGCAAGTCATTCAAGAGCCGGCAAAGCCAATCTGCTTCAACTGTAGCTGTATCCAGTGTTGTGAGTTCTGCTTCCATTGTTGACCTCATTAAGATGGTCTGCTTGCAAGACTTCCATTAAACAGCGCCACCTCCATGAGTGAATACATAACCGCTCGTGACCTTTATCTCATCAGCATCTGAGATCCAGTTTGAGTCACTATACCCTTCAAGCACCTTTGGATGCCCGGTGTAGTGAATTCCAAAATTTTCAGTGCCTTTCAAACAACGCAAAACTCTTTCTAGAGCTTTCCAATGCACATCTCCTTGTTTTGAAACAAACCGACTCAGCATGCTAACAGCAAAAGAGATGTCAGGTCTTGTAGCACAGGCTAAGTACATAAGCGAGCCAATAATCTAAGAATACTTCAATTGGTCTCTAGCAATTCTTCGATTCTTTCGAAGCAACACACTAGCATCATATGGTGTTGGAGAGGGCTTGCAGTCACTATAGCCAAAGCGACTCAAGATCTTTTCCACATAGTGAGATTGAAGCAATGTAATCCCACCATCATCGTCTCTAAACAACTTGATGTTCAGAATGACATCAGCCACTCCTAAATCCTTCATCTCAAAACAACGGGATAGGAAATACTTGACCTCCTTAATAACATTCTGATTGGTTCCTAAAAATCAGTATGTCATCAACATACAAGCACAGGATAACTCCCTCGCCCCCGCCATGGCGATAGTACACACATTTGTCAGCTTCGTTCACAACAAAGCCTGCAGCTGTTAAAGTTCTTTCAAACTTCTCATGCCACTGTTTGGGTGCTTTCTTAAGTCCGTACAAAGACTTCAGCAACTTGCACACTTTCCCTTCCTAACCATCTAGTACAAACCCATCTGGTTGTTCCATATAAATTTCCTCGTCCAACTCTCTATTTAGGAAAGCAGTCTTGACATCCATTTGATGAACGAGAAGACCATGCGAGGCAGCTAGTGAAAGTAGAACTCGAATAGTGGTCAGTCGAGCCACAGGTGATTAAGTATCAAAGAAGTCTTCACCTTCCTTTTGGGTATAACCCTTAGCCACGAGCCGAGCCTTGTACTTTTCAATAGTATCGTCAGGCCTAAGCTTCTTCTTGAATACCCATTTGCATCCTATAGGTTTGCACCCATAAGGACGATTAGTTATCTCCCAAGTTTCATTCGCCAAGAAGGAATCCATCTTGCTACGAACCGCTTCCTTCCAGTAGTCAACATCTACGGATGCATAGGCCTCTGAAATAGAACTGGGAGTGTCATCTATGAGGTACTCAAGAAAATCATCACCAAAGGACTTTGCAGTCCTCTGTCTCTTGCTCTTAATAGGAAATTCATTGTTCTCCTCCACGGTACTTTCAGAGTGTTCCATCGAAATTGTAGGTTCGGTAATTGTAACTGGTTCCTGATTCGATGAACTAGGCATCTCCTGATTAGATGAGGTAGCCATATCCTTCATGGGAAAGATATCTTCAAAGAAAGTCGCATCATTCGACTCCATGATCGTACCGATATGCATGTCAGGTACCTCAGATTTTACAACCAAGAATCTATAGCCAATGCTATGAAAAGCATATCCAAGGAAAACACAATCCACAGTCTTTGGTCCAAGCTTCCGCTTCATGGAAATTGGAGCATTCACTTTCGCCAAACAACCCCATGTTCACAGATAAGAGAGTTTTAACCTTTTCTTCTCCCATTCCTCGAATGGAGTTATCTCTGTGTTTTTTGTGGGGACTCGGTTCAGGACATGACATGCTGTCAATATCGCCTCCCCACACCATGCCTTGGAGAGACCTGATGTGTGTAACATGGCGTTAACCAAATCAGTTAGAGTACGGTTCTTTCTTTCGGCCACCCCATTTGACTGAGGTGAGTAGGGAGGCGTCCTCTCATGGATTATACCATGTTCCACACAAAAATCATCAAACTCATTTGAAAAAGTTCAAAGCCTCATCCTTAGATTTCAGAAGATACACACGGCAGTATATAGTGGAGTCATCAATTAACATCATGAAATATTTCTTTCCACCTTTTGTCAACACACCTTTCATTTCACATAGATCTGAATGTATGAGCTCTAGTGGTGCAAGATTTCTTATTTCCGCAGTCGTGTGAGACTTACGAGGTTGCTTAGCTTGCACACACACTTGACACTTAGATCCCTTGACGGGGGTGAAACTAGGGATTAAGTTCAACTTCGCTACTCGCGACATGCAACCAAACTTAACATGACAAAGACGTGAATGCCACACATTGGATTCACTATTGTTGCAAATATGATTAACAACTTTATTGCAAACGTCGGATAAGGATAAACGAAACAAGCCTCCTGACTCATAGCCTTTACCAACAAAGGTTCCATACTTGGATATTACAAATTTATTCGACTCAAAGACAAGCTTGTAGCCATCTCTACACAGAATAGATCCGCTAACAAGATTTTTATTAACGGAGGGGACATAATGCACGTTCTTCTGCCGCATGATCTTCCCCGAAGTAAACTTCAGATCGATCGGGCCAACACCATGAACAGAAGCACTTGAACCGTTACCCATCAGCACGGTTGAAGTCCCTGCGGTCTGATAAGACGAAAACATGGAAATATCACCGCATACATGCACATTAGCACCCGTGTCAATCAACCAGTCAGGAGAATGACATACTGAAAGAATAGTGGGAAATATACCATACCCAGCATCCTTCATGTCAGTGTCTCCAATGACAACATTAGCGGTCTTGCCGCCTTTCCCAGGATGATGCCTGTCATAGCGATTAGGGCAACTAGGAGCCCAATGATCAGGATCCCCACACACATGACAAGCACCTTTCTTCTTGCCATTCTTCTTCTTGAAGTTCGTGTGTTGCACAGCCTTGTTCTTCCCATCAAACTTTGCTTTTCCATCAAACTTGCCCTTGTTCTTGAACTTGTGGGGCTGGAAGTTTTGCTTCTGTACCACATTGGCACTAGATCCTCCCTCAATACCTCGAGCACGTGTGTCCTTTGCTCTCGCCTTTTATTCCACATCAAGAGTGCCAATGAGATCCGGGACGGAAAACTCCTGCCTCTTATGCTTCAACAAGGTAGAAAAGTTCCTCCATGAAGGGGGAAGCTTAGTGATGATACCTCCGGCAACAAACTTGTCTGGTAGCATACAACTGAAGTGCTCAAGTTCTCTAGCAAATGACTGTATCTCATGAGCTTGCTCAACCACGGAGCGCTCTTCAGTCATCCTGTAATCATAGAATTGCTCCATGATGTACAGCTCAGTGCCAGCATCCGAGACCCCAAACTTGGCCTCGAGTGCATCCCACATATCTTTTCCATTATCAATTGACGCATAAGCATCAACTATGTTCTCACCAAGAACACTCAAGAGAGCAGCCTTAAACAGAGTATCCATTTTCTGAAAAGCTTGTGCCTGTTGAGCATCAAGCTCTCCTTCAGGTTTGCCAAAAGTGGCGTCATAGCAACTCATGGTTTGAAACCATAAGACTGCTCTCACGCGCCACCTCTTATAGTGGATACCCTCAAACATAGGAGGTCTCATGGAAGCAGCAAAACCACTTGGGGTAAATTGCCTATAATAAGGTTTTCGGATTGTTGGAAATATGAGCAATATACCAAATGATTTTATTAACAGAAATACTAGATAAAGCATGACTAATATAGTAGAGATAAAACAAGTCATGCGTTCTGACAGAGAGAAGGTAAATAGCTTCTGCATATATGAACTGTAGCCTACCATATCTAAACCGGACAGTATAGCAAGTAGCATATATGAAGTAGAACCTATCATGTGTAGGACAAGGACTAGAACAAGGAACTACGGCAGAACCTTTAACAGGAAAGACAAGAACACGTACGGGACAGCACCAGCAGAAGCACTGGACTTGGGGTCGGTGTCCTCGCCTGCCATGTCATCAAGGAGGTCATGGACGTCGGGGAAGAAGTCGTCGTCGGGGAAGTAGTCGTCGGTGACCGGATCGTCCATGATGAAGTAGCCAGTAGTCACGCTGAGCGCTCCCCAAAAACCTTATCACCCTTCTCCCGTACTGGACTCAAAAGGTGCGGTTTTGGAGGCCTACTGTCCCGACCTGTGGTGCACGCCGCAAGACGGGATGGGGAAGAACGTAGCAGCAGCGCAGTGGTCGGAACTTTGTGAAGAGAGGAAGAGGAGCTTCTGTTGTGTCTCTCTGGAGAGGAGCGACCTCTCTTATATAGGCACAGGAGAAGGACGCGAAGAGGCTGCCTGTCGGTGTACGAAAAGAGGGGTACACTTTTTGTACCCCTATAACTGTGCACGGGCAGTCTGAGCCACGGGCACCACCACACTGAGCAAGGCAAGGGAGGTGAGCCAAGGTAAGGGCCGAAGCTAAGGAGAAGCAGGACGACGCCAAGACCAAGACCACAAAGAGAAAAGGGGATGAAGCGGACTCCCCCCCCCCCCCCCGGCAAGATCCTTGGCGGGAGGCGGTTTTAGCAAACCGGGCAAGACCCTTGCCGTGGCAGCTCGCCCCACACCTAGGGAGTAAGTCACCCTTGAGTCCACTACCCCCATGGGGCAAGGATTCGGGAGACATCCCCGTGGTGGCATGCGGATCTTTGTGAAGACATTCAAGATGAGATACACCCTTTAGAAGATGATGATCCTTGGCGGGATCCCAGCCAAGGAGGACCACAAGGCCCCTGGCAAGATCCTTGCCGGGGATGACAGCAGGCGCCACGGCAAGACCCTTGCCGGGGCCCCGGCAAGGCCCTTGCCAAGAACACCCGTAGGGCCACCATCAGGCCCACGCAAGTCAAACCTCCACCGCCGTTCGCATGCAGTTGCCGACCCAACCAGCTGGGCGGGCACCTGCGTGGCGGCATGCGGGTCTTCGTGGAGACCCACCACTGCGCCACCTCAGCTGCCTGCCTGCCTACATGGCGCCGCTGGCCAGGGCGCGTGTCGACATGAGAGGGAGCGGCGACGGATGAGACAGGGCTCTCCCCCATCCCCGATAAAGCAAGGACACCTGGGAAAGACGCATTAAATACGCCTTGTCATGTAATGCGAGGGATAACCTCACATCACTGTACCCTTTCCACCTCCTGTGTGCCACTGTGGCGACCCCTTTCCTATAAAAGGAGGCCTGAGGCGACCAGGAAGGGGATTCGGCTTTTTGGAGCTCCTCACGCCCCATAGCTAGCTCAAGAGCACAAATATAGAATCCACCAAAGGAGGAGTATGGTTTGACGCATCCTCGCGGCCCGAACCTGGATAAACGAACCGTGTGCTATCTGTTTGATCCACTCTTCTCACGACCCCGCGCCCCGCAACCGTAGTAGGGATTCTTGTGATCCCATAGGTGTCGTTCCCACCGACATCTTTGGCGCGCCAGGTAGGGGGCGCAGTTGTGAGAATCGGCTCTAGCAGTTAGCCCGGCACTCCTTCATCTTCGTGACCCTTGAAGAAGAAAGGAGGCCAGAAGATCGACACTCGAGCGATCGCAAACAGAAGCTAAGTTACATTGAACCCTTATTTGTGCTTATTTGTATAGAATTTTAGTTATCACAATCCAATAATTTAAAAAATGTTACTTTTTGTGGGCATATAGTATTTGTTCTTGACGATGCCCGACCCGCATCCTCGCCGTCGACCCTTTCGCGACAATGTCCGGCTGATCCATGTCCCGGACTGGGCTCTGCCAGGCTGGCACTGGGAGGTGCTACCTCCAGGGGCGCGCCGCTTGGTGAGGAACCCGGCCTCGGGTCCCGTCATCGACCCTGATGTCCTTTGGTGGCGTTCGATTGCTTGGGCCACATTCGGTGCAGAGGGAGTCGGCCCTGCCGGAAGTGGTGTGTCGCCATGTCAGGGAGGAGGACGAGCTCGTCCATCGCTACATGGCTGCTATGGACGTCAGGTTCTCCAATACCTGGCAGGTTCTTTGGGTAGATGACCGGAGATATGATCCTGTGATGGTTCCTTCTCTTTGGGTGTCCACCGCCCGCGCCCCAGGAACCGCGAGTGGCCTAGATTCTTCTGTAGTATTCGATCTTTATTAGCTACCTAGCCAGTGATGTATTTGATATATAATATTCGAGACGATGTATTCGAGATTATATATATTGTTGGAGACAATGTACTCGAGATTATATATCATTCGAGACGATGTATTCGAGATTATATATTATTCGAGACGATGTATTCGAGATTATATATTACTCGAGACGATGCATATTATGTACTATATGATTCAGTTTTTCCTTATTGATTGCATCCATGCATTGTAATTTGAATTCTAAATTGTTTTATATTTCTTCTGTATTAGTTAAATAAAAGCTATGGTGGACAATACCGGCAGAGAGGGAGAAGAGGCCATGTTCGAGATCATACGCAGCCCTCGCAGGCCAGATCTGAATGAAGCAGATGACGGCTCCCAATATCTGAACAATACCGGGGAGGGTGATGATAAGATATTCGATCTCGACGACCGAGCTGATGAAGTCATGAACTATGATTATGATTATGATGACGCAGACAGTGTTGATCTTGAAATAACAAAGACTACCGGCGAGGTATATTTATAAAAGGAGGCATCTGGTGATCATCACATGTTTTTTTTATTTGAAGATATATTAACGAATCGATCTTTCTTCTTTCAGCCCTCCGAATCGAGAAAATCTGCTTCTACAGACAGCAGGACAATGCGAGGCCCGGGCAAAAAGTTGAAGGAGGGTGTAAAGTACAACATCGATTCCATCAAAGTTAATGGCGAACCCCTCATGCCTAAGAACATTGCGAACAAGTTCGTTCGTCAGTGCGGAGTTCTTGTGAAGGACCAACTCCCAATCTCCATTCAAGAATGGAAGGAGCCAAAAACTAAACGTCTAGATGTTAATTGGGTAGACGACAGAGCAAAAGAAAAGCTTTGGGAATCTCTGATGGAACATTTCACCCTACCAGATCATTTCACTGATGCAGATGTGCAGAAAGTCAAGGATGCCGCTCTTAGGAAGATGGCAATTGCATTCAACACCCACAAGAAAACTGTATGGGCCAACTACGTCGCTGCAAAAAGGAAGACTCCAGAATTCAAGGGAACACTGGAGAAGCAAAGAGAACACTAGCCCGCTTTCGTGAAATTCAAGGAATCTGAATTATCTAAGGAATGGTCGAGAAAAAACAAGTCCAATGCTGCAAAAAAGACGTAGTTCCATAGGCTGGGGCCAGGTGGCTACGCTGTAGCAATGCCTAAGTGGGATCAGTCTGAGCAAGAGATGGTGGATGCAGGGGTCACTCCAGTTACTAGGAGCTGGCCCCCCAGGTGCAGAACTTGGTTCTATACGCATGGGGGGGCATTGGACCCGAACACAGGCCTGGTTTCGAAGAAGGCAAGTCTAAAAGGAGCCGAACAAAAGTTACTTGACGCAATAGAAGATGCTCGAAAAGGGGAGTTCACGCCCAACAGAGAGAACGGTGAGCTTACGCGCGCCCTGGGAAATCCTGAACACCTGGAAGAACACGAGGAAAGGGCGTTATTCCCCGGTATGAGGGCTTTTCGGAATGAAACGACGACTACAGGTGTCGTGCAAGAAAGAAGATGGAGGAGGACAAGAAGAGGAAGCTGGAGGAGGAGCAGAGGAAGCAGGAAGCAGAACACCTTCAAGGCCTTGGCACTCAAATTCCAGCGGCAACAGCAGCAGATCGACTCACTTAGCCAGGAAAGGGGGGTCTCAGCAGCAGCGGCAGCTAGCGGATGATCCAGCATTGGATAGCACCGTCCCATCCATGCCGAGAAGCAGCAATGGTTCCGCCCTGGGAGACGCACTGCTGGATACATACCCTGTGGATGACATCATAGATAACACTAACCGTGAGCTACACTTCAAAATGAAGAACATATCCATGAAGGTGGCGGACGCCGTTGCTTTTACAAATCCCCCCGAAGCATCTTCCCATTGCAACCCGATTCCAGCGGGCTATGCTCGTGTCTTGGTTGATGAGGTGGTGGACCAATATTCGGGGCTAGAGCTTGACATTGCTGGAGGTGACGATGAGCACACACTGGGAGAGGCCATACATCGTATCATCCTATGGAGAAAGGATTGCATCATCTTTCGAAGGCCACCGACACCGCGTCAGCCGACTCCTCCTCGAAGTCCGCCACCGAGTCAGCAGACTCCCGCTCCTCCAAGTCCACGAACGCGTAAGCCAACTCCTCCTCGAAGTCCGCCACCGTGTCAGCAGACTCCCGCTCCTCCAAGTCCACGAACGCGTGAGCCGACTCCTCCTCGAAGTCCGCCACCGTGTCAGCAGACTCCCGCTCCTCCAAGTCCACCAATGCGTGAGCAGACTCCTGCTCCAACTCAGCCACGTCAGCCGTCTCCGCCGCCTCAGCAATCGTAGAAGAGAGCCGCTGCAGCTATGGTGCGTAGCGGTACGAGTCGAGGTAGTACAGGAGGAACATGCGGAGGCAAGCGATATAAATATGGTCCAAGCATCGCTCCTCTTCCTCATAGGCCTTACGACATGACCAAGGAGCAAAACGCAACCATAGTGCAGGCCCAACTGGATGCCCATTTTGGATCGAAACCGGCACCGCCGCCAAGGGAGAAAGTGCCTGAGGAAAAGATTGACCACTTCATTCATATGACTAGACCACCAGCTCCCAAGCCTGTTGACTCAGACTATGAGCGCCAAATCAGGAAGGCACATCAAGCACAACTACAAAAGGAAGCGAGATCGAGCTCGAGCCAACAAGCAGCTTGCAAAAAATGCGGGAAAACCGTTCCCCATCTGGGAGAACAGGCGGCGCAATCGATCCCCCCACGTGTTGTGCCAACAACACATGAGAGTACGCGCGCCCTATATTATTGTGGGCAAACCATTCCCCAGCTGGACAATCTGGTAATAACCCAGGAGCATATAAGCCAGGCTAAAATGCTCGGTATCAGTGTTGGACAACTCCTCGACATCGAGCTCGTGTCTCCACTTAGAGAGGAGGAAATAAAACGGAAATATGTCCGGGGCCAACCTTTGGTCGAGCCCGAGAAGGTCAAGAACCACCCAACGAGAATGTATGAATTGCATCAATGGTACATGAACATTACCAAGATTTCTAATCGAGAGTCCCTCATGGTGAATGTCAAGAAGGAGCATTACTTCCATGAGAAAGCTCTAGCTGTTGAGTATACAGAACTGTTTCAATTATTCAATCAAGACGCACTCGACAAATCTATCGTCAATTGCTATTGTCTGTAAGTGATTTCTTTCTGTAATTTAAGTCTCAAGCTAGCTGTAGTGATCATTTTGATCAATCATTACCTGTAATTATCCTCACTATATTCTTTTCTGTTGTATTATGTAGGATGAAGATGTATGAAATGAAAAAATCTGGACGTTATGGCATTGGGTTAATTGACCCAAATACCGTTAATGAACACACATGTAAAATTCTAAGTTGTCGAGCAAGTTTAGAGGAAAGCATGCTAGAGTTCTTCAAGCGCCTCAATACCAATGAAGATATACTACTTCCTTACAACTTCCCGTGAGTCACACTATCTTGTACTACAAAATCTGTTTTTTCTTACTAGCTAGCTAGATGTTAATAATTAAGTGTATAGGGTTTAGGCTAGTTGATTAGTGTTGTGCACATGCCCGCTTAATTAAGACATGCAAACGTGTGCGCATGCAGTTACCACTGGATCATGTTAGTCATTAAAGTTGTTAAAGGAACAATTGAAGTACTGAACTCACTACTTAAGGAAGAAAGTGACTTCGCCATCCTGAAGGGGATAGTCGCCAGGTAATTTCAATCATTATTAACTATATCTCGGCCTATTTAATTAGTTCATCATTTCCTGATATCAACTATTTAATAACCCCTTCATTCATTTTCTTTGCTGGCGGGCAAGGCTTGGGCAAAGTTCATCAAGGTGATTCCAGGCAACTGGAAAAAAAGCTGTATTGGTGGCGACCCAAGGTAAGTAATTAAATAGTACTAGCTAGCTAGCTACCATCTCTTTAATCCTTGTTTCAATACCATTAATTAATTATCATGCTTGATTAATCATTATCTGATTAAATTCCATTCTCGTAAAGGCCTTGAAGCAGGCGCCGGGGACTGATCTGTGTGCATACTACGTTTGCGAGAACATTCGCATGATGGCGTCCGAAAGAAGCAAATCTGATAGACAAGAATGGGTACGTTTACCAGAATAATATTCACGGTATTTACATCATTATCGATATCTAATCACATAACTAATACACTTGCATATTGATCTCCTTCTTAACAGTTCAAAAGAGGTGCAGGAGAAGCTCCTACCAACGGAGCGCATACTAGCACTTAAAGAGGAAATAGCGGGATTTTTGCTCGACCAGGTCATAGATCCGAAAGGATAATACTATTACCCACTAGCACCCCCATGAACCACTTGTCATCATGCTCCGAAGGCACCAAGGAAATATGTAGGAGAAATTGTATATATATATATATATATGTGTGTGTGTGTGTGTGTGTGTGTGTGTGTGTGTATGTGTGAATAATTAATGGTCGTTGTGAGACATTATATATATATAGGAAAATGGTTATATATATACACTATTCATCACCCGGGGTGCAGAATAAGTTATTCTTCAACCGAGGTAATCTTACGATCATTTCATAATTAAATTACGTTTGGAATTCAAATAGTTACATTCCTATTGATTCGTTACGTAAAATATAGTATAAGAAAATAAGAATATAGGTCATAAGACAAGAAAATTGCAGTTTATCTGTATTTTCCACTATGTTTTTACGTTTGTAATTTTACATAACATGAAATATTTTTTACGATGATTATATATTTTTTTACGGTTTCTTTTTATGTCGGAAATAAGACAAAAACTTACGGAACGTAAAATTACGGTGTATTGATGGTAAAATAGATGGGGTGAAGAATAACTATTCCTCACCTAGGGTGACGAATAGCGTGATATATATATATATATATATATATATATATATATATATATATATATATAGTGTTACTATTCATCACCCAGGGTGCAGTATAAGTTATTCTTCACCCGAGGTAATCTTACGATCATTTCATAATTAAATTACGTTTCAAATTCAAATAGTTACATTCCTATTGATTCAGTATGTAAAATTTGACATAAGAAAATAAAAATATAGGTCATAAGATAAGAAAATTTGCAGTTTATGTGTATTTTAGACTATGTTTTTTACGTTTGTAATTTTACATAACATAAAATATTTTTGACGGCGATTATATATTTTCTTACGGTCCTTTTTGCGTCGGAAATAAGACAAAACTTACGGAACGTAAAATTACGATGCATTGATGATAAAATAGAGGGGTGAAGAATAACTATTCCTCACCCAGGGTGATGAATAGCGCGACCATATATAGCGCGACCATTGATGTTACTATTCATCACCCAGGGTGCAGAATAATTTATTCTTCACACGAGGTAATATTATGATCATTTCATAAATAAATTATGTTTCAAATACAAATAGTTACAGTCATATTGATTCACTTTGTAAAATTTGGCATAAAAAAAGGTCAGAAGATCAGAAAAATTACATTTTATGTACATTTTACACTACGTTTTTACATTTGTAATTTATGTAACATAATATATTTTTTACGGTGATTATATATTTTCTTACGTTCTCTTTTTATGTCCGAAATAAGACAAAATTTAAGAAACGTAAAATTACGGTGCATTGATGTTAAAATAAAGGGGGGTGAAGAATAACTATTCCTCACCCAGGGTGACGAATAGCGCGACCCCATATATATATATATATATATATATATATATATATATATATATATATATATATGATCGGTTCTACGAGAAAATCTATTTATATATATGCATAAATGTACAATATGTAGTACCGTAAAATGCCAGCAAACAAAAAAGAATTAAATGAAAAACACAAAAATAAAGGAAAAATAAAAAATAAAACCAAAACCCCCAAACATTCTGTACTAAGGGTCTACCCGCACCCAGGCCTTACTCGTGCCACGTGGTGGCTCTTTAGTGCCGGTTCGTGCCAAACCGGTACTAGGGGGAGGGGGGTGGGGTTAGTCCCCACTCTTTAGTGCAGGTTGTAGAACCGGCACTAAAGGCCCTTAGGAACCGGCGCTAAAGCGCGATTCTGCACTAGTGTATGGAGGTATTTTCCTTCCCTCCGTGTTTTTCATTTGTCCCCTCATGGGCATAATTTTTCTAGTGTTGCTTCCAGCAAATACTACTAGGGTGCATATATACGCTCTATGTCTGCAAGCAGTACCATGAAAAATTTCTATCATAACAAAGCAAGGTTTCTAAGATACACAAATCCTATTGCATCGTTGGGTGAGCATAATTGAAAGAACAGATCCCTGAAAAAAACATGGAGTTTCGCTTGTAAGAAACAAAGAGAAGTAGACTGGACAGATCATGTAATGCGAAAACAACATAGGCACTTAGCCACTTCATTCTTCCTCCTCCAGGTGCCCACTAATCACTTCCGTCCATAGATCATAATTAATGAGTCATACCAACTAGCCTGCTGTACTTAGATTTCGATGCAGAACCACTATTATCTCTATTGTCAGCCCTTGCAGGACGCTGACGATGTATCTCACCACTCCGCATATCATAGCACTCATGAAAAGTGTGATTATCTATCTTTTTGCCAAATAAAGACTTCGCCTCCAAGTTCCATTTTGTAAGTAGCGCGGGTGTGAGTTTTCCGTCTACCAAATGCTCCTCCTTCAGTTTAAATACGAGTCCCCAATCCATTTTCTCCACCCATGCCCTTCCTCTAGGTCCTTGTTTTAGTTGGCTACCATAGTAGGCAACTTGACCAAGTGCACAATATGGAGCTTGCTTCATCACAAGTAGTTTCTGCAAACAATGTAGATATTTTAGATAGCGGCAATCAAACAAGACACTAAGAAACAGTTCAGGACATATCGCATAACAGCAAGGGCGGAAGTAGTCTAGGCCAACAACCGCACGTGAGGTGCAGCAGGCCACGGCCAGTACAATAGCAGCATGACTGGAGCCATAATAGAACTGCGCCTACTTGGACAACTTTGAAAACTAAAAACTGAACTAAGGATACAACCATTTTGATCCAATCAATAGAACATGGATATATGGTAGCAAAACAAAATTATGCAGTAATTTCAAGGTAGGTGGTGCGAGGTAATTAACTGTACCTTACTCAGTGCATAATATTAGTTTCAACATATGTCGAATCACGCTAGAAAATCAATCCATGTCAAACATGTTCCATACAGTTCTGAAAAGAAAAGAGGTGAGGTTGTGGACGGAGGGGAAAACAGAGGAATAGGACAATGCCACAAGGGGGAGAGATGGGACAAAGGGTAGCACAAACATGGTGGGTGGGCACAGTGGCGGGTGGTGACAAGAGGTAGAGGAAAGAAACTCTGATTACCAACTTGGATTATGGAATACAAACCATTTACGTTAGGTGTGCCCACGAAGGAGTCATATACAAGTACATGTTGCAACTACCGAGATATACAAAGGGGCATGCACAACGTGCTAACCGAACTGGAGCTTGTCGCCCGCCCATTTTCATAGAAAGATGACATTGATATTAGAAAAGATTGACGCTAAAATTGTCTCACATTCCATCGATTTGAATTGTGGTCCCTCAGTATAAGGAAGCGATGTTACCAAACATGCTATGATAATCATAATTCTCTAACATTGTATTCACATCAAATCACAAACAACAAAAGAAATATCACGTTGGTCAATGCCTTGTTTCTAGATCCAACATAAAAGCAAGATGCTTTCAGTTTTGCTGGTGATAACTTTAATTACCGTCTATAAATTAAGAAGACACTTATTGAGAAAATAGAAAAGAACAAGTTGGTGACCGTTACATCCTGAAATGCTATTATCAGGTCCTCGAGAAGCATCGAACTTCATCTCTGATACCCCACTATTCTCACCTATCCATGTGGAGGTACAATTCAATACACCATGAACAAATTCGACAAACTGAACAGTTATGTAAGCTCTTTGTAATTTTGAGCATATAGCTTCCCTATCCCCGCCTGAAATGGAAATAGTCATGGGGTAGCTAGCTCCGCGGCTTGGCACCATTCCCCTTGCCGTTTTCTTCTAACCATCCTCCATTGAGCTGGAGTTGCCTTCTTGTTGGTATCACCCTTGCATCTATTGGGATCCCATTCTTTTTGTTCCTCTTCCTGAAAATCAGAATTAATGTAGTTTGGCCCTCAATGACATGCAGAGGGATCGTCCCAATTAGTGCTCAAACTGCAACTCACCAATCCCGGAAAATGACTGCACCAATCTTCTCTAGGAGATCCAATCTGTCTCTGTCAGTAGGGCATTAGCGTTCCCAATAACACGAGGACATAAAAAATGTCGTGGAAGACTTTGAGACCAGTTGCATCAGGAAAATTCGAAGGGAGAGTGATGCTTTGGCCCATGAAGTTGTTGCCGCATATGCCAATTTCCATGGAGATTTGAGATTGGGATCTATTGTTCCTAACTCCCTGTAGGTTTTGTATAGTAAAGAGTGTGATATGGCTCTGGTGAATGCTTAGGAAATTGTTTCCCCGAAAAAATATCAAACTGACCTGAGTGTGTCTACCGATAAAATATTCAATTGTTCCTTCCAAACTTGAGAGCTGGAAACAACTAAAGGAATGTTTTTTCCAAAACAACTAAAGGAAGGTGTGAAGTGTCAGGTTTCAAGTTTTCAACCCAACCACGGTCCTGTTATTTGATTGTAGAAATATAGTTAAAAGAAGCACACGGCCATACATAACAATCATCTCTTGCAGATGTTAGTGACTTATCAACTAAAATAAAAATAGTGTGTAAAAAACTAAAATAAAAGTAAAACACATACAGGACAGGTTGAGTTGAGAAACATGCAAATATCAGGAACGCCGGGAGGAAATCTGAGAAGGTAAGCAAGATCATGACATTAATACAATGGGAAGGATGGATCATGCAGGAGTTATTGTTCTTTCCTTTAGTTGTCCACAATCAGAAAAAGAATTTGTATTACCTTAATTTGTCTACTGCATACTGCTTGTGAGCGCTGTCAATGGCCTCCCAGAACAGCAGCTACCTTGGGTGTTCGCCATTGAGGATTCTGTACTAGTGGTTGTTAGAATTAGATCAGTTGTAATCTCAACGGACTCTCTCTCTCTCTCTCTCTCCCGTATACCTTTCTTTCTGTAACGATCCTAGAGATCAATCTATCCTTGTACCTCACGGCAAGTTGTTATGCCATCGATCAATAAAACCCCAGCGGCTCCCCACGAGGGAGTAGGAACGGTTCTGCCAAGTTATTCTTACATGGTATCAGAGCCAAATCTCTTCCCATCTAGCTATCGAAGCCATCCCCATCGATCGATTCTCACCAGGAACAAAACCCATCGATAGACATGTCTTCCTCGTCCCAGGTCGTCCTCAACCTTGGAGCTCCACTAGCTGAGAAGCTTACCAAGGGGAACTTCCTCCTGTGGAAGGCCCAGGTCATGCCCGCCCTGCGAGGAGCGCAGGTGATAGGGCTCCTGGATGGAACTGACGCGGCGCCCCCGGCCAGAGTGGAGCAGCAGCAGTCGGACAAGACCATGGTAGGGGTGCCCAATCCGCTCTATGCGCCATGGCTATCAAAGGACCAAGAGGTCCTCAGCTACCCGATGAACTCCCTATCAAAGGAGGTCCTCATCCTGTTCACGGGTAAGGAAAGTACATATGATCTATGGACCGGCATCACCACACTCTTTGCATCGCAGTCCCAGTCCCGCATCACGAACTTGAGGATCGCCATCACCACCACGAAGAAGGGAACTATGTCTAGCACCGCCTACATCTCCAAGATGAAAAGTCTTGGGGATGAGCTCGCAGTAGCAGGACGTCCAGTCTCCGATCCTGAGATGGTGGACTATGTGCTTGCCGGATTGCATCGGGACTATGATCCAGTGGTGGCGGCAATCGGTGTTGTCAAGACCTCCATCAGCGTTGATGAGCTCTTTGCTCAGGTCGCATCCTTTGACCAGCGCATTGAGATGCTGGGAGATGGAGGAGATGGCGGCTTCAACACTTCAGCTAACCTGGTGCAACGTGGCCGCGGTCAGTATAGGTCCAGGGGGCGCGCGCGGCTCCAGGGGCTGCGGCCGTGGAAGGCAATCTCCCTCTGCCCCAAGTGGCAGCAACAGGGGGGCGAGGTGGTCGTCTCCAACAGCAGCAGCAACAACGTCCACCGCACCGAGATTATCCCGAGTGCCAAATCTGCACCAAGCATCATCGTGGCGGCGCTCGTGAATGTTGGGATCGTTATGAAGAAGATGAGTATGAGGAGAAGGAGGTCCATGCTGTCACTGACTCCTACGGCATCGACACAAATTGGTATGTAGATACCGGAGCTACAAATCACATCACGGGGGAGCTCGACAAGTTGACGATCCGAGACAAGTACCATGGACACGACCAAGTACACACCGCGAGTGGTTCTGGTATGGAAATTACTCACGTTTTTAGTTCAGTTGTCAAAACCCCCATGAAAGATTTACATCTAAATAGAATTCTATATATGCCAGAAACGTCAAAAAATCTTGTTTATGTTCATAGATTTACTCTTGATAATCGTGTTCTCATTGAATTCTACCCTTACTTCTTTTTGGTTAAGGATTTGGACACGAGGAGAGTACTTCTTACGGGCAAGTGTGTGGGAGGCCTCTACCCACTCATATCTTCATCACCATCATCAAACAAACAAGCTTTTGTTGCTGTCAAGCGTTCTTCAGCAAAGTGGCACAGTAGATTAGGTCATCCATCATCAGTTATTGTTAAGCTCGTTCTTAGTAAGAATAATCTTCCTCATTGTCATGAGTCTAGTATTGAGTCAGTTTGTGATCCATGTCAGCAAGCTAAAAGTCATCAATTGCCATATCCTATTTCTGTTAGTGTCTCCACTGCACCTTTACAACTTGTATTCTCAGATGTGTGGGGGACAGCACCTACCTCTGTTGGTAGGCACTCATATTATGTAAACTTCATTGACGACTATAGAAAATTTACTTGGATCTATCTTCTTAAGAAACGGTCTGAGGTGTTTCAAGTTTTCAAGAACTTCCAAAATCTTGTTCAACGAAAACTAGACACAAAGATCATTGCCATGCAAACTGACTAGGGAGGTGAATTCAAGAAGCTCAATCTCTTTTTCAGCAACTTGGTATTTCACATCATGTTTCATGCCCCCATGCACATCAACAGAATGGTTCTGCCGAAAGAAAACATCGCCATGTTGTTGAAGTAGGGCTAGCTCTACTAGCAAATGCATCTATGCCATTAAAATTTTGGGATGAAGCATTCTTAACTGCTACATATCTCATAAATTTGCTTCCTAGCAAAGTCATTAAATTTGAGACACCCATCACACGTCTATTTGGTATTACTCCTGATTATAAATCACTTCGTGTATTTGGTTGTGCTTCCTGGCCCAATCTCCGTCCCTATAATACACGAAAGCTTACTTTTCGCTCAAAGAAGTGTGTATTTCTTGGGTATAGTCCTATTCATAAAAGAGTCAAGTGTCTAGATGTTTCCACTGGTAGGGTCTACATCTCACGAGATGTTGTGTTTGATGAATCAGTGTTTCCTTTTGAGTCCCTTCATCCCATTGCCGGAGCACTCCTTAGGAAATAAATTCTTCTCCTACCACAAAATCTCCAAAATTTCGATCAAGGGGGTGACAATTGTACTAACCCAACTGACGATCCAACTAGTACTGGTGTTGTATTTCCTGTTGTGCAGGGTCATGCAGAAAATGCAGCAGAAATTGGTGAAGAAAATGATCTAAATTTTGATGAACAAGAGCCCATATTTCATGTGCAACAAAATGACGAAGCCGGCACGGAGCACAAGGAAGATCCGGCAGCGCCTGGAACTCCTGTACACCAGGGATCGGGTCGCGCGCCTGGCAAACCAGCAGATGCCCCGTCACGTGTTGCGACACGCTCTGCCTCGCGCCCCACGCGTGGGCCCGCGACAGCGACGACTGACGCAGAAAACTCGTGCGGTGTGGGATCTCCAGCATGCAGCGGCGGATCTTCTGCGGCTGCAAAATCTGGTGCTACTGCAGATTCTGGCACACCACAGGCCACATCATCTGAGCCAGGATCTGGTGCGGAAAGTGTAAACAAGAGCTCTCCAGGATCCTCTGTGGCCGACTCGTCTACACCACCTTCTGTGCAGAGGCATACACGTCAACTTCAGCCTGTCTCACGTGTTACAACACGGCTACAAAAAGGTATAAGACATCCAAAGGTCCGAACTGATGGCACCGTACCGTATGGCATGTTGTGTGTTGCAGGAGAACCAACAAAACTAGATGATGCATTGGGAGATCCAAAGTGGAAAAATGCAATGGATGAAGAATATCTGGAACTTATGAGGAACAAGACCTGGCATCTTGTGCCCGAGAAGAGAGCCAAAAAAATCATTGATTGTAAGTGGGTCTACATGATTAAAAAGAAGGCAGATGGCTCAATTGACAGGTATAAAGCACGTTTAGTTGCAAAAGGTTTTAAACAACGTTATGGGTTAGATTATGTAGACACTACAGGAATCAGCTACTTTGCCGTCTGCCACGGCGGACGGCAAAGGCCTGAACGGCGGACGGAAAAGGCCTTTGCCGTCAGCCGCGGACGGCAAAAGGCTCCGGCAAAGTAGGCTCCGGGGCGGCGTGGGGCCGGGGCGGGGGGGCGACGGGGCGGCGGGGGCCCGGGGAGGCGGGGGCGACGGGGCGGCGGCGGCGGGGGCGAGAGGCGGCGGCGGTGGGCCGGGTGGGAAGTGGGGCGAGGAGAGAACAGAGAGGGGCGGGGGGCATACGGGCCGTTAGGTACTGCCTCTTTGCCGTCCGCCCCTCTTTGCCGTCCGCCTTTTGCCTCTTTGCCGTCTGCTGGCAGACGGCAAAGAGGTGGGCCGTTAAGTGTTTTCCAAACGGGCGGGGGTGGGGGCCACCTCTCTCTTTGTCGTCCGCCAGCTGACGGCAAAGATTCTTTGCCGTCAGCTGGCAGATGGCAAAGATCTGGCGGACGGCAAAGAGCTTGTTTGCCGTCCGCCAGATCTTTGCCGTCTGCTTTTTGGTAGCTGATGGCAAAGAGCTTCTTTGCCGTCAGCTAGCAGACGGCAAAGAGCTGGCAGATGGCAAATTAGCTGATTCCAGTAGTGAGATACTCTTAGTCCTGTTGTTAAAGCTGCAACTATTAGGCTTGTGCTAGCCATTGATGTGTCTAGGGGATGGAATTTGAGACAGCTAGATGTACAGAATGCATTTTTGCATGGTGTTCTGGAAGAGGAGGTCTACATGAGGAAACCACCAGGATATGTAGATAAGAAAACACCTCATTATGTATGCAAACATGACAAGGCACTATATGGTTTGAAGCAGGCACCCAGAGCATGGTGCTCAAGATTGAGCTCTCAGCTAAAGCTCCTTGGCTTTGTTGCATCTAAAGCTGATACGTCATTTTTCATTTATAACAAGGCAAATACAGTCATATTTGTGCTAATACATGTTGATGATATTATAGTTGCAAGTTCTTCACAAAGTGCTATTAATGCTCTTTTGCATGATTTGAGTTCAGAATTTGCTTTGAAAGATCTTGGTGATCTTCAGTTCTTCCTAGGCATCGAAGTTAAGAAGATTCAAGATGGCATAGTACTGAGTCAAGAAAAATATGCCACTGAACTTCTAGCTCGTATGGGAATGAAGGATTGTAAGTCTTCCCCTACACCATTGTCTTCTTCAGAGAAACTTTCAGCTTTTGAAGGTGAGCCACTCAAGGAAGAAGAAAGCACAAGGTACAGAAGTGTTGTAGGAGCTTTGCAGTTTTTAACATTGACAAGACCAGATATATCCTTTGCTGTTAACAAGGTTTGTCAATACTTGCATGCACCTACAACCGTACATTGGACAGCTGTTAAGAGAATTGTACGGTATATGAAACACACTGTGAGCTTGGGGCTTCAGTTCAAATGTTCTAATTCCACCCTTGTTAGTGCTTTCTCTGATGCTGACTGGGCAGGATGTAGTGATGATAGAAAGTCAAATGGAGGTTTTGCAGTTTTCTTTGGAGCAAATCTTATTTCTTAGAGTGCTAGAAAACAAGCTATAGTGTCAAGGTCAAGTACTGAGGCGGAATACAAGTCATTGGCAAATGCTACTGCTGAAATCATATGGTTGGAATCATTACTCAATGAGTTGGGAATTAAACAACATCATGTGGCATGTTTATGGTGTGATAACTTGGGAGCTACCTATCTTTCTGCTAATCCCATATTTCATGGACGAACCAAGCATATTGAAATTGATTTTCATTTTGTACGAGAAAGAGTTGTAGAGAAGTTGTAGAGAAGAAGTTGGACATAACGTTTATTCCTTCCAAAGATCAGGTAGCGGATGGTTTCACCAAGGCCTTATCAATCAAGCCATTTGAGGAATTCAACAAGAATCTTAACATAGGATAGTTGAGATTAAGGGAGAGTGTTAGAATTAGATCAGTTGTAATCTCAACAGACTCTCTCTCTCTCTCCCGTATACCTTTCTTTCTATAACGATCCTAGAGATCGATCTATCCTTGTACCTCACGGCAAGTTGTTATGCCATCGACCAATAAAACCCCAGCGGCTCCCCACGAGGGAGTAGGAACGCTTCTGCCAAGTTATTCTTACAACTGAATCAGTGTACGCCGGGCAGGGAGAGCGGCCGCAGCTACCAGTTGAAACGAAGAGAGGAGGCAAGCCTTAAGTGTAAGGAGAAGGGTCGCGAGAGGCTGCCGCCATGGCCGCCATCTCTCGAAACAGGCTCCTCCCCCCCCCCCCCCTTTATAAATAAAGACATAGTGGTGAGGAAACCGTCATACATGCAGGTCGGAATGAAAAATAATAAGAATAATAAGGCACCAAGAGAGTGGCACAAGTGCCACTAACCCAACGCCAAACATGAAAAGCAGGAGCCGCCACCCCTAGCACACTGCAACCAAGACTCTTGAAGAGGACCGAAACCGTGCCACAATGAGAAACCACCATTTCACGAGGAGCTGAACACACCAAGCCATCTCTGGAAAGGTCCGACCCATCATCGAGATGGCCACCTCGCTCCGAGCCATGGAGCGCCGCTCCGGCCAAGAGATGACATGGACCGAGAATGGAGACCGCGAAGACACGTCCACAAGATAGGCAGTCATCGAAACCACCCCTAGCCAGAGGCAAGGATGCACTATGCCAGCGTGAAGGCAAACCCGACCCCATAAGACATATGCAACCAATAGAAACCGAGGGTACACAACGACGCCCTCAAGAGGGTGATGACACCATGCACCACCGTCGTCGAGTCCAAGAGATGGACTAGGAACCGAGGGCCATGGCGGTCATCGCGTATAGAAGAGCTGGGTATGATGTGGGGCAGAGGCATGGAGCCAAGGTGTCGTCCTTGGGCCTGAGCACCAACAGTTTGTCCCCAAGGAAGTTCCCTGTGGTTGGATCGTCGTCGGCAGCGCCTTGATTTGATTAAAAGCTTAGCTACCGAGCTATACATATTCTCGAATACTACATTATTGGCTAGGGAAGTAAAAGAAAACAGACTTTTCATATATGCATCAATTCTTGGTGGTGATGATTCGACAACAGCACTGAACGAAGGCTCGATGGATCCTCCAATAGTCCGGCAGAGCCCTTCGCACTGCCACACCCAACCTCCCCTTCATTGCCGATGGCATAGGTTGAAGAGTTTCTTCCTCCTCGTCACCGCCTCCCCACAGAGTCACCGCAGCACAGGCATACTAAGATGCTCTAGTGGCTAGACCGGCAGTACATCATGCCCTGTATTCTTTTTTTTTAAAATAATATAGACGCTAGTGCTCATATACACGCGCATACACTCACCCCTATGAATGCACACACGCACATCCTACCCAGAAATCCTGAATAAATCCAGAAATAAATGCAAGCACCAGGACTTGAACCCTTGTGGGCTGGGATACCACAATCCTTTTAACCATCCAACCACAGGTTGGTTTGCGTCATTCCCTGTATTCTTTTTTTTAGGGGTAATCATTCCCTGTATTCTGATGTGTGAATTTGAGTACAAGAATGGTAAATAATTGACCACATGATGTGTGACTTTTGTGTGGACTGGCTAGCTTCATTGCTGTTGCTGCGTGGATAAGGCCCAATATGTTTGTTCGTTTTGGGGCAAGAATGCAAATAAGCAAAGAGCCCAACTTTGCTCAAACAGAAAGACAGAAAGAGAATAAATCCTGTGTCGTCCCCCCGTGGGCGACTCGACGGTAGTGCGCCTTCCTCCCCTTCTCTTCTCCCAGCCCGCAGCCCGCCCAGACTCGCCAATTGCCGGAGCCCCCTGGGCAAAGCCCATCACGGTGGCCTATGGCGGGACTCCTTTTCTCCGGTGCTCGAGGATGGCCGATGCGGGGTGGCCTATCCAGGTGGTAATGGACGGGCGCAGGGCTTGCGCGGCACAGCGGTGACGGCGTCTTCGTGGCGGGCGAGCGGCGAGGCGATGGCCTTGGGATTGGCGCTGGTGGCCATCTCCTCCGTCGGAGGTCGTCGGCCTACGGCTGGGTGGTCGGATCTTGAGATCCGTCATCTAGGCCGTGAGCCCATGACGACAATTAAACAAAAACGACATGACTTGTAGTATTCCTTGGTCATACTCATACGTGAAGTACTACTTTGGAAATTGTTCCCTGACGGATATGGTTCTCACATTGCACCTCCCATGGCATGGCACGGCTTGAAGGAAACAAACTGCTTTAGTCCACCACCAGCATCTCACACCGTCAGCATCCTCGCTTTGAGTTTTTTTTGGTACATAGCAAATTCGATATAAAAACGGAAAAAGAGTTACTAGTACTCCTGCTATACATTACCTTGGGAGTTGCGAGGAATCTAACCGTTCTGTCCTTTGATTTTTTTGCAACGGAAGCAACAAGAATAATGCGATCGAGCACTGTTGCAAAAAGTAAAGAAAAGAAAAGAAAAGGATGCCTTGCGACTGCAGTTAACGATGCCTTGCAGCTAGATAGTCGGAACATGTTGAATGTTCTTCTTAAATCTTAAACCAAACAAAACCCATCCTTCTTCCCCACCGACACTCCATCTCTCCTCTACACCCACACTCCATCCCTTCCCTTGTCTCCCCACGCTTCTTCCCTCTTGCTCATGGAGTCATGGGCACTTGATCCTCTCCTCCTTCTGCATATATTCAGTTATTGCCCTACCCAGCTGAGGCAGCTTCAGCAGGTATATATATTCCTCTTTTCCGTCTGGTGTGGTGCACAGCGAGACAGCGACGCGTCTTCCATTCCACCTCCGACAACAGCGGCAGATGACAGACATGTCGGCGCCAAACGCGCCTTGGTTTGCGGGTGTGTGCCAAGTCATCATCTTCCCTTTTTTTTTTATCTGTGCAATACTGTGCGTGTAGTGTACCAGCTCTCTCCTCTAAAACTTACAGTACGTATGTATGTCGTTGCAGATCTCTTCACAGATGTTAGGGTGAGGACCCTGTCGCACCAGGTCACCACACTTGGGGACAGGGTGTGGGAACTGGAGCGCAAAATTACCCAGCTGATCTGCGAGAAGGGCAAGCTGGAGAAGCAACTGGAGGAGACGAAGGCCATCTCAAGCCACAAGGAAGAGGTGGAGAGAAGCTTCAAGGCTGAAAACCATAAGCTTCGGTCGGAAGTTTCGATCGCAGAGGAAAAATGTGGCAAGTCTGAAGCGGAGGTTGAGAGGCTCAGGAAGGAAGTAGGCACGCTGGCGGAGGCAAAAGAGGCTGCTGCCAAGGAATTCAACGATGAGAGAGCAAATATCAGGTTGGAATCGGAGAATCTCAAGAGAAGGCTGGAGGAAATTCAGGCTATCAAGGATTTGGCAGAGTGCGAAAATGACAAGCTTCGTTCAGAGGCTTTGATCGCAAAGGAAAAGCAAAACATGTCCGAAGCAGAGATTGAGAGGCTGAAGATAGAACTGGGTGGGTTGGCGGAGGCCAAGGAGGCGGCCGCCAAGGCATTTGATGTAAAAAATGCAGAAATCACCGAGGAATTAGAGGAACTTAAGAGGAAGCTGAAGGAAATCCAAACAAATAAGGATTTAGTGGATGGAGAAAATGATAAGCTTCGGTCTGAGGTCTTCACAGCGGAGGAGAAATGTAGGCAGTCTGAAGCAGAGGTTAAGTGCCTTAAGCAAGTAGTGGGTGCATTGGTGGAGGCGAAGGAGGCAGCGGCAAAGGCATTTGAAGCCGAGAAGGTAGAAATCATGAAGGAAATGGACAATCTTAAGAGGACAATAGAGGAAATCCAGGCCAACAAGGATTCGGTGGAGAGTCAAAACCATGAGCTCCAGTCAAAGATTTTGATTGCAGAGCAGGAGAATGGTGTATTTGAAGCAGAGGTTAAGAGCCTGAAGATGGAATTGGGTGCAGTAGAGGAGGCCAAGGAGGTTCTTGCCAAGGAGTTTGATGCCGAGAAGGCTGAAATCCTCAAGGAACTGGAGGATCTTAAGGGGAATCTGGAGGAATTCAAGGTCAACAAGGATTTGTTGGAGGGTAAAAATGATAAGCTTCGGTTGGAGGTTTTTGCTGCAGAGAAGAAACAAAGCATGTCTGAAGCAGAGGCTAAGAGCCTTAAGATGGAACTGGTTGCATTAGTGGAGGCAAAGGAGGCGGCTACAAAAGCATTTGACGCCGAGAAAGCAAAAATCACAAAGGATTTGGAGGTTCTTAAGAGGAAGGTGGAGGAAATCCAAACCAAGAAGGATTTGGTGGAGGGTGAAAAGGATAAGCTTCGTTTGGAGATTTTAATAGAAGAGCAGAAACATGCCATGTCTGAATTAGAGGTAAAACGCCTCAAGATGGACTTGGCTGCATTGGCGGAGGCGAAGGAGGCAGCTGTGAAGTCATTTGACGCCGAGAAGGCTAAATTCATGAAGGAGGTAGAGAGCCTCAAGAGGAAAATAGAGGAAATCCACGCCAGCAAGGAAGCAGCTGAGGAAGCAGGGCGCAACAAAGATGTCGAGGCTGATAGGCTGAAGGATGACTTGTTGAAGATTGGCGTTTCTGTCTCACAGCTGCAAGCATCCTGTATTGAACTTGATGCGAAGCATTCACGCCTGAATGATGAGATGAACTCAGTCCAGAAAGCACTAGTGTCTGAGAAGGTTGAAGGTAACAAGCTCAAGCTAAAAATTGAGGAGCTCGAGAATTACATTGCTGAAAAGGATGGTGAGAATGGGAAACTAAAGGCGGCATTGGAGGAAAAGAAGAGTGAGATTGATGCCCTCAGCAAAGACAATGAGCAGCTACATCTCACAGTTGCTGAGGCACATGAGAAGAATAAATGTAGCATCTTATCATTCTTATCACCGTGCGGCTCCAAATAACTTGGTTGTAATGTGTTGCATTACTAATGCAATGGTGAATAGTTTGTATTATGCAATGAAATAAAAAATTAATTTTCTTTGTGATTTTTCGACAAAGGGTGGATTTTATTGACTCAAAATGAAGCATCAAAAAGATTCATAACACAATGAGCACACACCCGGCCTCTGCATAGATAGGATGCACATAGCCAATACCAACTCACACACACGAAAACACGCCAACAACTAGCGAAGTCATATAAGATCAAAGCTATGTGTAGGTGATTTAAAATGAAAAAGGCCCTAAAGTGATTAGATCTGTGATAGGCGAACTATAGTAATGATCATATCCGCACCAACCATCTCATGACACCACATGAACGACGAGATTCTTCAATAGCAACGCCTTCAATAAGGGAGCAACACTATAATGCTGTCGTCACCAGATCCAACCAGAAGGCCAGAATCTAGGTTTTCACCCTGAAGAATCAGTTCAAGCATATCTGAGCAATGCCTTCAACAAGGTAACGTTGTAAGAAAAACATCGTCATTGCGAGGTATAGGCACTCGGGCTTGACCTAGGCTTTCGCCCCGGAGCTCGAGACCAGGTGCTTAAGTAGCACCATCATCGAAATCCCTCATGTGTTGTCGCCACCACTTCGCTGCGAACCCAGCAGTTACATGCGATGCGACCGCCGCCACTGCCCAACCATTCTTCTGCGTCAAGTCTTCGTCCATAGTTTGTATCGCACCGCCGAAGTCAACCATCGGATCAGAAGAGATGAACCCTCACAAAGATCATTCGATGAACCACCGTCATCGTGCAGCCATAGGAAGTCGCTGCAATGCTTTGCAGTCACCGCCATCGGACTGATCAGATATGAATCACCACAGCTCTGTTGGCAGGTGTCGAAGGTCAGCACCTCGCCGCCGCAGACTCGTACGGGCCAACCCGCACAACTGCAAGGCGTGCGGACACAGCGCCGATGCTTCAGTGCCGCGGTATCACGCGGCCACAAGCGGCACCTCGCTGACGACTTGGAGCATCGCTAGGGCCGACGAGGAATGCCGCTAGAACCACATGGAGCTCCCGATCTGAGCGCGCCGCCGCGAGACGAGATGCAGCTCCGATTCCCAGCAGCCAATGGCATCCGAATTCGCCGCATCTCCGCATCAGAAAACGCTAGCTCGAGAGCAGTCCAGACCCATCGCCACAGGGCACTTCCCGCTCCTCGCACTTGCCAAGACGCTGCACCAGGAGCAGCCTTGTGGACCAGCCACCGCCACTCTAGATCTGCATCGCGCCCGTAGCATGCCGAGAGCCCACCAGGCCGTATACTTTGAAGAGCAGCAGGCCCCGCCGCCACCGCAGCAGACGCCAACGGCGACAGCGGCAAGAAGCAGCAAGGAGAAGGGCTCCTGGAGAAAGGGATTTGGGCGCCCGGGTGCCGCCGCTGGGGGCGACAGGGGAGCGAGGGGGCTCTCAATTTTCTTTGTGATATGTGATTTCTTCATTCATGTTACATTCATTGGGATTGTGGTGCCTTACATTTTTCTACTTTTGATGAAAGTCAGGGGTGGATATGGGCCTAGGGCCCCTATGTCCACGACCCTAGGTGTAGCCAAAAAGTTCAACTAACAATGATCCAATCGTCCAAGGGAAATTCATGGAGAAACCCCTAAATTAAGGACTACGCAACAATTCTCCATGAGACACACACAACATTTGATGACAAAGTACCACAGCAAACACAAGCAAAATGGACAGATGCTTTGAACATTTTTCTTTCACTACATGCATGAGAGCTGCACATCATTAAATTAAAATTGAAAAAAGCAGCAAAGAGCCCACGGGGGATTTTGGTTTTGATGGCCTAGTCGAGCAGGCCCTAGTCATCTGCAGTTTTGGTTGGCCCAACAAAGTGAAGACACAAGGTCCTATCCCAACGCATCTTGGTGGCTCAGTCTCTCCATCCACTGTTCGCAATGTCACAGTCGAATCCAAGCAAGCGGTAGCATGGACAACTAACAAGCACAAGATCACAAGGAAAGCAGGAGCATGGCTTGCTGGGGCCAAGCAGTCAAGCGCTGACAATGCATCAACAACCTCTTCTCTCCATGGTTCCACCTATGGGCTCTTGCATATTGCATGGAGAGCACACATCCCATAAATTGGTTACCTTTATGTCAAATTTTGATGGGTAAACCCCATTTCTTAATTATATTTTATTTGCATATAGATTGCGTCTCCATTTATAAAATATCCAACTTGTAGGTGTAACTTTAGATTCGCATGCTATTCTTGATGAATGTTTACGAGGCTAGCATGAATCACATTATCATTAGGTAGATATTTTTCACTTTCTTCTTAAATGTTTTTGTTGACACTCTAAATTGGCCAAAGTGCATAATGGACTCCACCATCATATTTCTATCGTCAAGATGGTCAGAGAACATATCTGGATCATCTCATTTGGAGCTCGGACAAAGAAAACACCTTTTCAGGTGGGCTGACCAAGCCAAAACCCGCCAGGCCAGCTTCCAAAGCAGCCAGGCCGGTTTGACCAACTTTGTCAAATGCAAGAATGTACTGCACCATTGTATTTCTATCATCGAGCTGGTCAAAAAACCTATATGGATTACCTTGTTTTGAGCCCGGATGAATTAATTGCAATTTTTGGAAGGCTTTCTACCCTGGACATGAACCCAGGCCGGTTTGGGACCCAGCAGGCTGGTTTTCCAGACCTATTCCGAACCAACTGTTTTTCAAATCGGTTTTGGATCTATTTTTTTTGTGGACTAGGTATATGCCCGTGCGTTGCACTAGGAATTGATTTTTTTTTTTTTGAAGAGACAGGGGAGCATACGGGCACACATCATGATGCCAATCAAATAAAAAAGGAGATTATGTTTTAGTTATGAAGCATAGAACTGCTGTCAACTTTGGTCCTCTTTATATGTAAATCAAATTATCTGAACGACATGATGTTAGCTTTACATTTAAATTTATCAAAGAAGTTAGATTTACATTTAAAAATTATCAAAGAAGTTAGTTTTACATTTATAATTTATAATTTCCAATTGGTCCTCTTTATGTAAATAAAAAGGTGGGAGTCAATATTATAATACACTCACCAAACATGTTTCTCTACGAAGAATTATCACCAAGATTCAATACTGTCGTCTATGAACAGAAAAAGAAAACCATATAAAGTAAATTCAAGTCTGCAGAATAACACAAAGCATCATTGACAGTTTAGTAATATAATTACCATATTTTTGCACACCATGTGAATGGAGACACACCTACCATCCTTGTTACCTTCTGACTGCGCTTCTATTTGTGAGAACTCCGGTAAGTAGATGGCAATTTAGCAAAATACAACCATTGGAATAAGGGAAGCCATATAAACTGAATCATGTAGATAATTTCACATGTGCATTATTGGCCTCTAAGATGGAAAAAACAAAAAATTGCCCAGAACAATTCACAAATCTGATTGATAATTTTAAAAATTCATATCTCTCCTATACTACGTAAAAAAATGAAATAAGACTTTGTGAAAAAGTTTTCAAGTTGTATACAACTTTTTCAATTGCAAAAAAGAATAATTCAACTTCTAAAGTCTGCAATACCCCCATAATTCCACTACACTGTGTTATCTCTGGTTGAAGAGAGCATAAACATATTTAGCTCTCATGAATGAATGTGTTGCATCTGCATCTAATCTTTTTCTCTTGTGCAGAAGATGATTCTGATATTTAGCTTCTGCATTTATACAATCTACGAAACCAAGATAGTGGAACATTAATTCCTGTAGACACTTGAAGCAAGCAAGCAACTTTCAAAAAACTTAATATGTAGCTTCGCAATTAGCATGTTGGTCCTACCACATTAGATAGATCCTTCATTGCGCATCATGGCCTCATGGCTTGCTTGCACTTTCCAAGATCAAACAACTTAAAATCATGTCACTTTAGTTACATTGTTACTTGGGACACAACGTGTTATCTCATTTGAACATTCCAACAACGACGAAGGATACTAATAATTAGAATAATATTGGTAGTCATTCAACAGTTCGGCAAACTATGAAGCATGGCTGAATTCTTTCACGTACTGTACGGTGCATCATCCCATCTGTAATCTTTTAGTGTAGAAAAATGACTTAAATGCAATACAGTGAAACAAGAGGAAGGGAAAACATTAAATTGATCCTTACCTTGTAACCATTGTAGTACATTTTAGAGCTGATACAGAGGGCCATGGTGACATACTCATGGATAACGAAAGAGGTGATTCCGGGCATGGTCCATCCACACATGCTCCTCTGTGCTCCATGTTCATCTAATCATGTGCTAATGTATAAGAACTGACTGCCAATGAAGCAAACATAGACATATGCGGAGGAGCTGAACAAAATTTGGCAAGCCGAAGAACAAATACCTCAACTGAGGAATGTGTAATGAATAGGAGTTGCGGGGAGCCTGATACGTCTCCAACGTATCTATAATTTATGAAGTAGTCATGCCAATATATTATCATTCTTGAATGTTTTACAATCATTTTATAGCAACTTTATATCATTTTTTGGGACTAACCTATTGACCCAGTGCCCAGTGCCAGTTGTTGTTTTTTGCTTGTTTTTTACATCGCAGAAAATCAATATCAAACGGAGTCCAAACACCGCGAACCTTTTTGTGGATTTTTTATGGGCCAGAAGACTCCCGATGGGCCAAAGCAGCACACGGGGGGTGCGCTAAGGGGGGCACAACCCACCAGGGCCCTGGAGCACCTAGGTGGGTTGTGCCCACCTCGGTGGCCTCCTGTACCCCTTCTTTGCACTAAAAATTCCCAAATATTCTGAAACCCCTCGAGGTTAACCTAGATCAGAAGTTCCGCCGCCGCAGTGCTCTGTAGCCATCAAAAACCAATCTAGACCCGTTTCGGCACCCTGTCGGCGGGGGGGGGGGATTATCTCCGGTAGCCATCTTCATCATCTCGGCGGCCACCACGAGGAGGAGGGAGCAGTCCACCCTCGGGGCTGAGGGTTTGTACCAGTAGCTATGTGTTTAATCTCTCTCTCTCTCTCTCTATCTCTCTCTCTCTCTCTCTCTCTCGTGTTCTTGAGATGTCACGATCTTGATATATCGCGGGCTTTGTTAATATAGTCGGATCATATGGTGTTTTCCCCTCTCTATCTTGCTGAGATGAATTGAGTTTTTCCCTTTGAGATCTCGTTTGTCATCGGATTGAATACTTCTATGGATTTGAGAACACTTGATATATGTCTTGCAATTGAATACTCGTGGTGACAATGGGGTATCGTATTGATTCACTTGATATATATTTTGGCACTCAACTTGCGGATTCCCACGATGACTTTAGGGTAATCTATGCATAGGGGTTGATGCACGTTCTTGTCCTTATTTCTCCAGTAGAAATCTTGGGGCAATGAATATGAATATGCTTTGGTGTTATTCTAGTACGAACTCTAGGATAGATCGAACGGAAACAATAGCTTTGTGTTATTTTAGTACGAACTCTTGAATAGATTGATTGGAAAGAATAGCTTTGAGGTGGCTTCGTACCCTACAAACAATTCCTATCTTTTGTTCTCCGCTAATAGGAACTCAGGAGTGATTCCTTACTGTACCTTGAGGGATAATCATACGATCCAACTATGTTAGCATTGTTGAGAGATTGCACTAGCGAAAGTACGAACCCTAGGCCTTGTTTTTAAGCATTGAAACACCGTTTTTGTGCCTGTTTACTATTTACTACCTTGCTGTTTTTATTTATTCAGATTATAAAATTATATTTCTACCATCCGTATTACACTTTTCTCACCATCTCTTCGCCGAACTAGTGCACCTATACAATTTGCCATTGTATTGGGTGTGTTGGGGACACAAGAGATTTCTTGTATTCGGTTGCAAGGTCGTTTGAGAGAGACCATCTTCATCCTACACCTCGCACGGATTGATAAACCTTAGGTCATCCACTTGAGGGAAAATTGATACTGTCCTACAAAACTCTGCGCTTGGAGGCCCAACACGTGTCTACAAGAATAAAGTTGCGTAGTAGACATCAAGCTTCTTTCTGGCGCCGTTGTCGGGGAGGTGAGTGCATGAAGGTATATCTTTAGATCTTGTAATTGAATCTTTTAGTTTCTTGTTTTATCACTAGTTTGGTTTTATAAAACAAAACTACATAAAAATGGAATTGAGGTTGCATCATATTATTGATCATCTTTATAATATATTTCTTGAAAATGATTGTTCGGAAAATTTTGCTCAATTGTTAGAAGAAGAAGTAAATAAAATATTTGGCACAAAATATTTGAATGATGAATGTGATTGCCATGTTGTTAGTATGAATTCTTTGAATATCCATGATGCTATATAATGATATCCAAAGCCATAAGCTTGGGGATGCTATGTTTGATGAATATGATATTTTTAGTCACCCAAGTTTTGATGAGAACAATTACTATGATGATTGCGTGCCTCCTATTTATTATGATTATATTGATGAAAGTGGATTTGGAGAGGTCATGACTTTATTTAGTGGTGAATCCACTATTTTGGAACAGGCTCCAATTGATTATGACAACAAAGTTTCTATCTATGATGATTATGGTGATGACATGTATGTTATAAAGAATAATGATAACCATGAAACTTGTCATCATGATTTTAATTTTCAATCACATGATAGTTATTTTGTTGAGTTTACTCCCACTATTATGAATTAATGAGAATAAATTTGCTTATGTGGAAAGTAAGAAAATGTCTATGCTGGTGGATCATGAAAAGAATGCTTTATGTGATAGTTATATTATTGAATTCATTCATGATGCTACTAAAAATTATTATGAGAAAGGAACATATGCTTTTAAGTATTGCAATAATATCAAGTTTCCTCTCTATGTGTTGAAAACTTTGAAGTTGTGGTTGTTTTGCCTTCCTATGCTAGTTGATTCTTGCTTCCATGAATTGTTTGCTCACAAAATCCCTATTCATAGGAAGTGGGTTAGGCTTAAATGTGCTAGTCATATGCTTCATGATGCTCTTTTTCATGTTTCAATCCTTATCTTTTATGCGATCATCATTGAATTCATCATGCCAAAAGCGCATTAAAGAAAAGCGCTCGTTGGGAGACAACCCAACACTTTTACCTACAGTTTTTGTGTGTTCACATGCTTATGATACTGTAGTAATCATGCTTTATGGTTTTTATTTCAATAAAGTGCCAAGTAAGACCTTTGGGATGGCTTACGGTGATAGTTGATTTGATCTTGCTGAAAAACAGAAACTTTTGCTCTTAGAAAAACAATTCTCATTTTTAACAGAAGCGTGATAAAATGTTGATTCTTTTTGCAGAAGATTAATAGACAAATTGCTCAGGCTGTACAAATGTTTCAGAATTTTTGGAGTAGCAGAAGTATGGTCTGAGTGTAGATTACTACAGACTTTTCTGTTTTTCATAGATTCTGTTTTAAATGCATAGTTTGCTTGTTTTCTAGTTTCTCTGGCTTAGATTGCTCAATATAAATTGTAGAAATGATATGATACAGTAGGAGTTGTGTGATAACAATTATGAATCTTGTTTTTGGCAGTACCAAAAGTGGAATGGTTTGCTCTTTATCATACTAACCTATCTCACAAAGTTCCGTTAAGTTTTGTGTGATTGAAGTTTTCAAGTTTTGGGTGAGAATTCGATATGAGTAGATTAAGGAGTGAAAAGA